>NC_058408.1:117557018-117857018 GCF_002201575.2 Neomonachus schauinslandi
CCCCCCCCCCCCCCCCGCCTTTACTGACTCTTCCTTCCCGCCACTGTTCCCCTGCCGGCGGCTCACGTGTCCTGCCGTCCCTCCTTCTGTCCCATAAAGCTCGGCCCCACAGCCCCAGCTCCCCTCGCAGTCACAGTTGCCCCGACTTTCCCAAGGCCCCTCTTGAGATGTCACCTTGGTCTCCCCTTCCCTTTGCCTCAGGGACCTGATGGGTTACCTCCGTGCCTCTTGCAGAGAGAGGCCCGGTCATCGCCCCAGGGTGGCACTGCTGCGAGGCAGGTTCCGCGCCAGGGCCCGAAGGGACAGACGCAGGGGCGCGCTCAGGCCGGGTCAGAGCGGCCTGGCCCGGGCGCGTGGATGTGAGCGGAATCCCACACGTGCGCACAAGCCACGCGGGGCTGACCAAGCGTGGGCCACTCGGCTGGGCGGAGACGCAGCGTCAAGACCCGTCCACAGGGGGCCCCGGGGCAGCGGTTAACGCGGACAGTGACTAAGGCTGCCAGGGGACACGGATGGCAACTGTGCGGGACACGTGGGGAGCAGAAACATCAGGTGCACCGGCGCGGGGACCAGGGCTCTAGGGTGAGCGGTTACCTACTGACGGGAGGCCGGGAGCACAGCTTTTCTCCCTGCGGCCGCGGGACACTCCCCAGCCCCGCCCCCACACTCCCCACCTCGCACTAAGCTGCTTCTTCACCTCTGGTGGTGCGGAATGGCAGCCCGGAAGGGCTTAGAAAGACCGAAATCCTGTGTGCGCTGAGAAGCAGTGACAGGGGAAGATGAAGAGCTTGGGATGGGGCAAGCCTGGGGTCGGAGGAGAGGACCAGGGATCAGAGAATGAAAGCAGGGCCTCTCCAGGAGGCCTTTTATCCGCTTGGAGAGACACGGTCAAGATTAGTATCAGGTGGGGGTGGAGGCCTCTCTTTGAGCACAGCAGTTTGCCAACATGCTGAGCGCTGAGGACCCAGGGGACGGACGTGACCCGTGATAGGCTGTTCTGGTGCTGCAGGTTCAGGACCCTAATAGGGAGGAGCCCTGTATGGCCCAGGCAGGGCAATCTGCAGCTGCTGCTTCTGCCTCCTGGGAGAGGAGAGCCGGGACCAGAAAGACAGGAAACAGCCGGGCTGGGGTCTGCATCTGGGTTTGCTGGGCTGGTGCCCTCGTACTCCCACCCTAGCTCACAGCCTTCCGGCCTCCTTGCCTTATTCCAAGATGCCCAGCCTACCAAAGGGGCAGGAAGCCCACAGTGACCAGGAGTCACCCCCAGGGAGGAAACTGCCCTGGCCACTGACTGTTCACCTCCCCAGCATCCCCAGGGTCACTGTCCTGAACAGGCTCTGGGCTCTCCCCCAATGCCCGCCTCACCCCTCCTTCGTCTTCCCACCTTTGGTCCAGGACCTTTTAGGCTCCCCTCCAACAGCCTGGAGGGACTATCCCTGGGAGTGGCAGTTCACAGAGTGTGTTCTTTTTTTTACAATTTTATTTATTTATGAGAGAGAGAGAGAGAGAAAGAGAGAGCGAGTGAGGGGAGGGGTAGAGGGAGAAGCAGACTCCCCACTGAGCAGGGAGCCCGACGTGGGGCTCGATCCCAGGACACTGAGATCATGACCTGAGCTGAAGGCAAAAGCTTAACCGACGGAGCCATGCAGGTGCCCCACAGGAGTGTGTTCTATGGATCAGTGACCCACAAAGTCCCACGTAAATGGAAAAGGCAGTGCCCCTCACCCACCCTTCTACGCACTGCCAACTTTTCTTCTCACTTTCTAATGTAGATTCACTAGATAAAAGGCTCTGAGAGGTTCTGCAGCAGATAAACACATTCAATTGAGATGCAGCATTTTCTAGATCTGTTTCATCATGGGGTCCTTTATCATCCAACACATTTTGAGAAAAGCTAACTAAAATATAAGTCTAACCATTTCTTCCTTCAACACTTAAGTGCCCTCTTGCACCAGTCCTTTCAGGCCCAGACAGGCACCCTATTGATCTTCATCATTCCTGCCTTGCCTTCAGGACACATTCTGAGCCCGGGTTCATCCGCCACCACATCCGACACACAGGCCCACGGCCTGGCATCCAAGCACTCTCTAAACACAGCATGAGTTGTAGTCCTCCGAGCCTTTGTTCCAGCCCTTCTCCAGGGCCCTCTCTCCTCTCTTCTTCCATCCATTCAATTCTAACTCATCAGTGAAATCTCAAATGCTGCCTCCTCCATGAAGCCTTTCTTGATCTCACAGCCAGGATGACTCACTCCAGTTGGGCATTGCTTCTTGCCTTCAGCCAGGTACTTTCCATCTCCCTCAAAGAGTATCCTTGAGGGAGAGTTCCATGTCTGACTTGATCCTTTATCCCTCCCAATCCCAACTCATCCTGACCCCACACAGAGCCAGTCTAATGATATTTCTATCAAGCAATCAATAGATTGACTGTTGAAATCACTGCTCCCACCTCTCCTTACCTCTGGGAAGAGCCCCAGCAGGCGAGGAAGAACACATGTCTGGAAGTTCCTTTCACAGGAGCTCCAGGATTATGGTGCTGTCATGTGCAGGCTGCAAGGGCTCACATTTATCAGGGTAATGAACGTTGCCGATTACATCGGGGGCTCATTAGAACCATGTATTTAATGAAGTACAACGCTCAGCCCTGAGGTGAGCCATCATCTAAGGAACTAATGAAGCTGTGCAAGGGTCAGCAGAGAGCTGGGACCCTGAGGGCCAGCACAGAGTCCTCAGTGAGGGGTGGTGAGAAATGGGGATGGGAAGTAAACAACAGACAGTCAAAGAGCCCAGAGAGGAGAGAGGAAGAGTCACCAAGGAATCCTGATGTCCTCGGGTTTTGTCAGACCTTTTTTTTAAAGAAAATTTTTTTTTTAAGATTTTATTCATTTGTCAGAGAGAGAGAGAGCACAAGCAGGGGGAGTGGGAGAGGGAGAAGCAGGCTCCCCGCTGAGCAGGGAGCCCGACACGGGGCTCAATCCCAGGACCCCAGGATCATGACCTGAGCCGAAGGCAGATGCTTAACCGACTGAGCCACCCAGGTGTCCCTTGTCAGACATTTTTGGGAACATACAGGAAAGTGCTAGAACAATATAGTACACTCCTCTGCATGCACTCTGCTCTGGTGAAGTCAGTGGGATAATGCGTCCTGCCCTGAGGACTGTGGTGCAGGGCCAGGTCCCTAGAGTAAATGGTAAGGACAAGCCATGCTAGTGCTGAGGGGGGCAAATCCCCCACAATCTCTCAGGCTGACATGAGCCACATAGGAGCATTTGCCAGCTGCAGGGTGCTACACGTGAGAGGTGACAGGGTGACAGAGATGGAGGAGGAGAGGACAGGGGAGAAACTTTGACCCCACCCACCCTCCACTATCAGCCCTCCTCCAATCACAGCTGTGCGCATGGAGCCTCCCCTTTCCTGGGTGGACTTTTCTGAAAATGAGCTTGTGAGCCCAGATGTCCTCTCAGGCCTTGCTGGGGTGTCCTTGGAGCAGCCACATCATTGGCACTGTGAGCCCAGCCCAGCCCAGTCCCCGGATCAGGATCTGCACGTCCCTCAGGATCCCCTGGGATTTGTGGGCAAAGGTGTGAGAAGAGCTGATCTCAGGGGCCATCCAGCCAGTGTGAGCCCTCCATCCATGTGATGGGCTCCTTGAGGTGCAAACCCATCTTAGGTACCTTGATTTTCTCTGCCCTCCCCCAAACCCACCCACATAAGTTAGCCCTAGGCCTGAAGGGAGATCAGTGCTCAGTAAGGAATGAGTAAAGTAAGTGAGATCAGGTAACAGGTGTCAGCACTTTCTTGGGGTCTGAAAAAACCACGGTCACGGGGTGCCTGGGTGGCTCAGTTGGTTAAGCGACTGCCTTCGGCTCAGGTCATGATCCTGGAGTCCCGGGATCGAGTCCCGCATCGGGCTCCCTGCTCGGCATGGAGTCTGCTTCTCCCTCTGACCCTCCTCCCTCTCATGCTCTCTGTCTCTCATTCTCTCTGTCTCAAATAAATAAATAAAATCTTAAAAAAAAAAAAAACCACGGTCACTCTGATTATGGGAAACTGTAAGCTGTAATCAAATACTTGCCCTGGCAACTCCACTCTCCGGTCACCAGCTGCTAGAACTCCAGCTGGACAGGAACCCAGGTCCCTCCTTGCTCAACTAGAAGAAATGGCTGGGCTTGGTCTTACCCCTCTGCCAGGCAGATGAACTTCTGGCTTGTTTCAGAGCTTGCGAGAACATCGCCCGCCCTATGTAAATGCACGCTGAGAGCCGCCAACTCTTGTCATGCTCTCATTACAGGTCTTGGGATTCCGACCAGAAGAGTCACACTCCACAGAGGCAGCTGTTCTCTGCAGGCGGAGCCTTTGCCTGACGTCACCGGAGCTGGAGGCAGACGGTCTCCCGGACAGCCGGCCCGAGGGCCGTGCCCTTCCCAGAGAGCCACCTGCCACAGCCTGACAGACTGACGTAAGGAAGGTGAAAACGGTCTGTTCCTGGCCTTGTCCGACCAGCGGAAGAGGACTGAGAAATGTGTCTGGCCATGGTGCCACAGGAGAATGCATAAGTAGCCAACTCACTTACTGGAAGAGAAATGACCTAATCCACCAAGCCAGCCTGAGTCTTAATGCGAAGACCACGCAGTAGGGGAGGAAGGCCGGCAAAAGGGCCTTGTCTGGGCCCGGGGCCCTGGGTGCCGAGCGCCTTCCGCCTCATGCCCTGGAAGCAGGAGGGTCCCAGCAGCGGTTCTGAAAACCCCACTTCTTAAGCCAAGAGCCAACCTGGAAGAGCGAAATGCACCCAAGAAGGGACGAGGCTTAAAATCAGAGTGCCCAGCAGGAGCCCAGACTGCAGTGACCTGGCCGGCCTGGCCCCCTTTCAGATGGAGAGAGCCAAGGAAGTTTCTGTGACAATGAAGCCCACCGATGTGCTCTGTAGAGAACCTCCATCCTTCTCCTTTCTTCATCATGCCAATAAAGCCATTTGTCACCGATAGATAAGCAGAAAGGAGAGCTAGAAAGCCCTCACCGTCCCACACACAGCCATGGCGTCAGAGCGGATGCCATGCGGCTGTGCGCGGGAAACCCTGGCGGCTGGGTGGGCAGAGGCTTTAGGTTCCTCACAAACTCCCGGGTGGAGGACCTGTACCGCCAGTGAAGGGAGCAAGCCAGTTAGAGGTCTTCACTCCAGACCAGAGCCAGGACCAGGACAGAATAAAGGCACAGCCAGGAGGGGAGCCTTAGAAATGCAGCCAAGGCTGGCTGAGAAGGCCCACACCTGACATGGTGGGGAGGGAAAGCAAGGTGTCCAAGGAGATGGGACATTTCCCCCTGGGTATCATAGGGAATAGAAAGAGCAAGTTTGGGGGCAGAGGCTAAGAGAATAATTTGGGACATGCTGAATCTGAAGTTCCTCTGGGACAGCCCAGTGGAAATTCTTGGTGGAAACTTAGAAAAGGGGATCCAGAAAAGTGGGTCACTATGATGGTTAATTTTATGTGTCAGCTTAACTGGGCTAAGGGATGTCCAGTTAGCTGGTAAGACGTTGTTTCTGGGTGTGTTTGTGAGGGTGTCTCCAGAAGAGACTAGCATTTGAATTGGTGAACTGAGTAAAGCAGATTGCCCTCTCCCATGTAGGCAGGCATCATCCAATCCACTGAGTGCCCAAATAGAACTGAAAGGTGGAGGAAAGGTGAATTCACTCTCTGCTTGAGCTGAGACATCCATCTTTTCCTGCCCTCGGACATCAGTGCCCCCGGTTCTCAGGCTTTCAGACTCAGATTGGAAACTTGCACCACCAGCCCCCTGCTTCTCAAACGTTTAGGTTCAGACTGAATTATACCACTGAGCCTTCCTGGTTCTCCAGCTTGTCGATGACAGATCGTGGAACTTCTCTGCCTCCAGAATGGCATAAATGAATTCCTAGATAGATAGATATATCTCCTACTGGTTCTGTTTCTCTGGAGAACCCTGACCAGCACAGCCACTTACCCTCTATGAGTCCCAATGACCTCCTATATAAAATGGGACCCGATAGAAAGCTGCTCTAGGAGCCCTTGGTATCCAAATGCCTGGTGTAGCAGGAAGGGTGGGTGGACATAGCCCAGGGAAAGAGCAGCCGCAGAGCAAGCAGGGCTGAGCAGAAAGTCCTGGCCCTCCAAGGGTTTCTAGGCATTCGGTGAGCAGGTGGGAAAGCACCCAGGAAGACAGGTTGCAGAGGAAGGTCAGAAAGAGGAAAGTAGATACATAGCAAGGAGCTATCACCAGAGCTGAAGGAGGAACATTGGCTTAAAAAGACCCATTAAAACTGTAAATGAAGTTTCCTCTTGATCCACAAATCTATTTCTAAAGACTTGCCCCAAAACCACTTTTATGCACATGCTTGAATATGCTGGCAAAAATATTAATATTTTTTGTAAGAGAGAAATATTGGAGGCAACCCCAGTGCTTAAGACAGCACCTGGCATGCGGTAGCGCTTTGTACCATTCATTCAATGAAGAACAAACTCAATTTCATTAGTAGGACTATTGATTACTTAAATTATGGGAAATCCATTCTGTGAGAACTCTGCTGCCATAAAAAAATCAAGTAGACTTATATTCAGAGGTGTCAATGGTATACTGCAAAGTGAAAAAAGCAAATCACCAAATACTTTGGATAAGCGTGGGCTCCTTTCTGAAAACACTTCTGTGTATATATGCATCTATACCTATGTATTATACATTTTACAGGTACATTTATGTGCAAGGGGTTGGCCCAGTGCTCTCAGGTGGAAACCATCAGGGATGAGGGAAGGAGGGAAGGGCAAGGGAAGAAGCCAGGCAAGGTCATGGGCCCAGCCTCACCTGATCCCACCAGCAGCTCTGGCACATGAATGATACCACAGAGCTGCCCACCTCTTAGCAAGGAGGTCAGGCTTTTGAAACTGTATTATTCAGTCATTGATCGGGGGCTGCCCCATGGGATGGGCAAGAATTTCCAGACATTGCTAGATGAGGCAGATCATTTCTGCTCAGGGTGGGTGGTTCTTCAAAAGAGGGTGCAACTCTGAACCAGTAGCAGTTCGGCTGGGTACACTGGCTGGAGGAAGAAAATCTAGACAGCACTGGCAGTATCTAATACAGGTGTGAGTGCTTGCGTGTGTGTGAATGTGTGTGTGTCTGCAGATGCACAGAAAATAATCTGGAAGAATATCCACCAAGGTATCAAGAGTGGTTATCCCTGAAAATGGAAATCAGGGTTGGAGGAAGGCAATGAGAAAAGAAAATTGTGTATTTCACTTAATATACTTCTATATTAGTTGCATTTTCCTGTAACCAGCATGTATTACATTTGTAATAAAAAACAGAGTTAAAAGGTGCAGACAGGCCAAGCCATCTAAAAATGGAGCAGAACCCCCGTGGGGTGCATCATGAGAGCTCTCTGACTACAGGTGCTGGGGAGTCAGGGCACAGGAACACCAGAGGACCATAAAATAGAGTGAATGTCAGCCAAGGGGTGCAGAGAACAGAGCAGGCAGCCAGGAGCCACACCTCCAGGGCAATGGGGGGACCCTCAGCGAAATCACCCTTCCCAGGGTTGAGACTCTCCATCTCACCTGCTTCCCAGCAATGCCTCTGTAATGAATGATTTTTTCCTTTCTCTCGGGATGGATGACAAATTGGGAGTTGTAAGGAAGTTATGCCAAAGGGCCGGGTGTTCCTTCCCAGAAGATAAATTGTACATATTGTCATGAGGGAGGAGAACAGGAACTGGTGAGGAATTATGCTTGTTTGCTGCTTGAGGTTTCTATTAGAAACTACAGAGCCAGAGCACTTGGCCCACTCAGAGGTAGGTGGCTGGGGCGGAGGTGGTGAACAGGCAGCCCCAGAGGAGACTAGCCCTGTGGGTGTCAGAGCCCTTGTACCTCTTCCCCCACCACAGCCAAGCTTGGCCTGGGCCTCCAGCCTAGCAACATCCTGGTCCTCATCAGGGGATAAGAGCAGATTGAGAGCCTGACCACCAAGGAGGGGGACACAGACAATGTAGCAGGGGGTGGAACCTGGAGAACTCACCCAGCATCTGCTGGCTCCAAGCAGGGGCAATCACCCACTGGCATCTATTTCAGTCAGTTTGGGCTGCTACAACAAATCCCCACAGACTGGGTGGCTTAAACAACACATATTTACTTCTTACCGTTTGGGAGGTTGGAAGTCCAAGATCAGGATGCCAGCATGGTCAGGTTCCAGTGAGGACCTGCTTCCTTGTTGATAGACAGCTGCCTTCTCATTGTATCCTCCCAGGACAGGGAAAGAGAGAGGTTAACTTGTTTCCTCTTCTTATAAAGGCACTAATCCATCATGCAGGCTCTGTACTCATGACTTAATTACCTCCCAAAGGCCCCCACATCCTAATACCATCCTATGGGGTTAGAGTTTCAATATATGAATTGGGGGGGCGGGGAGGACAGAAATGTTATGCAGTCCATAACAGTGGCGATGTTCTAAGACAGTAAATCTTCAGGGGAAGACAACTTTGTGAAGGTGCTTGAGACAAATTTGGAACAACATGTCATAGGATGATGATGGCACTTAAGCAAATGGCTCTGGTAGGATCTGAAAGTATGGAGAGTGCTCAAAACTGTGTTCTGTGGATGTGGATGAGCCTGTAAATATGACTGGGCAGAAGGGTCACTCTCCAGTAAACAGATGATCCTAGAGAGGGCAGCCACGCCCTTGTATTAGTTACTCAGAAACCCTCTATGGCATGTTTCTGTACCTGGCAGGCCTGTCAGAAAAGCACAACGTCAAGAGAAGGGAAAGGAAATGTTAATGGTGAATGAATTAACACAATGAAACAAATACATATAATAGGCATTACACTCTAAAATATGAATATGCAGAGCCAACTCTTCTACCTGTAGTTAGGAATGACAACATAGTTGAGACTACACAAAATGATGCCAGGACAGGGGCGCCTGGGTGGCTCAGTCACTTGAGCATCTGATTCTTGGTTTCAGCTCAGGTTGTGATCTTATGGGTGGTGGGATGGAGCCCCCATTGGGCTCCACACTCAGCAGGGAGTCTACTTGAAGATTCTCTCCCTCTGTCCCTCCCCCCACTTGCACGTGAGTGTTCTCTCTCTAAAATAAATAAATAAATCTTTTTTAAAAATGATGCTTGGACATATGAAATGGATGGTTGGAGACAAGCCATTTTGGGTGACTGTGGACCTAGTTTAGAAATGATGGCTGTGGGTGGATGGATGTGATAGACTATAAAAATTACAGGGTAATGGAAAGAAGGTGTGGACTCCATCTTCAGCAAAAGTAGGACATGGTAATGATCTGTAGACTCAAAATATTTGTAAGGACTATCAAAATAAACTGACATCTGCTCAGAAACCACATGGGGCAAGTGCAGGAGGAGCTGAAGCTGGAGAGGAGTCATTTCCAGCAGCAGATCTCAGGAGAAAATGACAAAATCTCCTTTCCTATGGGTAAAGGACACATTAGAAGTGACACACCTATATCCAGACCCACAGCAATGGCTGTGGAAGGGAGGGGGCATGAGCAGGAGGCAATGGATGGAACAAAGGAGGAAATGCTATAAAACCACCCAGAGAGATAGACTGGCAGTTCCCAGAAACTGCCAGTGAAAAACACTCAGATATCTAAGCAAGGAAATCCAACTCAAGACATGATAAGCTAAAAGGCTGCTGGCGTGGCACCAATATAAAGATAAACCGGGGGGGGAGAAGTGAGTAAGATCAGCAAAGCTTAACAGGCAAAGAACACCAATCTGGAAAATACTGCCATAAAATTGTCAATAACAAAACATCTTTCTATGAATTAAAAAAAAAAAACCCAAAACTTTATAAAGCAACATCATACATGAAGGAAGATCACAAAGCAGAAGTACAAGATGTGAGAAAACCAAAGAGAATAAAAGAAAGTGTAGACATGAGTTAAACATATAAAGGGACATGGAGGTTAGAAATGAGACAGGCAACCAAATGGCACACTCATGAAAGAGCCAAAAGAATTTGAGAGAAAAGAAGCATTTGAGACAGAGCTCAGACTTAACATATCTGATCTACAAATAATTGCAAATGAGTTCTCCCATCTGTTTTTTAGAAAAGAATTTTCAGAATAAATCACAAAGTGAAACCCAACTCAACACTAATACAAGAGAAACAGCAAAAGATGGACAAATGTACTAGGCAAATGTAAATAAACAAAATCCTGTGCTCATACACTTAGCTCTGCTAAGCATACTCTTTAAACATGCCTCACAGGAGAATGAACTACAAGAACCACACACTTCTAAACACAGTGCTTCACAGAGAAGACTCTATGCTCATCTTCGCATGCAGTGTTTAAATATGTCTCATATCATCACCCTGTAAAACACTCTGTTTAGAAGTGTTTGGCTCTCGTAGCTCTGATGGGAATGCAAAATGGTATAGCCACTCAGAAAATGGTTTAGCATTTTCTTAAAAAGTTATACCTAGAGTGTATTATGCTAAATAAATAAGTCAGACAAATACCACATGATTTCACTTACATGTGGAATCTAAAAAATAAAACAAGTGAATAAACAAACAAAAAGCAGAAACAGACCCATAAATAAAGGACAAACTGAGCATTGCCCAATGGGGAGAGGGGATGGGACAATGGGCAAAATGAGTAAAGGGGAGTGGGAGACACAGGCTTCCAGTTATGGAATGGATAACTCACTGGAATAAAAGGCACAGCATGGGGAACATAGTCCATGGTATTGTAATAGTGCTGTATGGTGTAATAGTGTTGTACATGTGACACATGGTAGCCACACTTGCAGTGAGCATAGCATAACTTACAGACTAGACAAAGCACTATGCTGGTCACCTGAAACTAATGTAACATTGTGTGTCAACCTACTTCCATTAAAAAAAAAAAAACAGCTATATGTATACTTACTATATGACTCAGCAATCCTACTCTTGAAAATTTATCCTAGAAAACAGAAAACTTAGGTTCACACAAACACCTGTACACAAATGTACCTAGCAGCTCTATTCATAATTGCCAAAAACAACCCAAATGTTCTCAAATGCATGAATGTGGTACATCCATAAAATAGAATACTACTTAGCAATAAAAAGGAACAAAATGCTGATACCTGTAACAAATTGGATGAATCTCAAAGGCATTGTGATTGGTGAAAGTAGCTGATTTCAAAAGGTTATCATATACCATATGATTATATTAATATGTAATTTTCTAAAAGATAAAATCATAGTGACGGAGAGCAGATCAGTGATTGACAGGGACTAGGAATGGAGGGTAAAGTGCAAATAGCATGAGAGTTTTGTTCTTTTAGATCATAGAACATTCTGTATCCTGATTATGGTAGTATTTGCATAGATCTATCATCTACCTATCTATCTATCTATATGTTACAATTCATAAATACAAAAAGGATAAAAAAGTTAATTTTACTGTATAATAATTTTTAAAATAAATGCATTTAGTCATTTAGAGAGAAATAAATTTTTAAAATACCACAAAGAAGAAATAATATGGGAGAAATAGCCAGAAACAGAAAATTTGAAGAGTCATAAAGATTTACTTGGTCAATTTGATTTAAATATATTTCCTGAGTTATATCCTGTTTTTTTTTTAAGATTTATTTGTTTGAGAGAGAGGGTGGAGAGGCAGACGCTGAATGGGCTCCCCCACCCTGACATCATGAGCCGAGCCAAAACCAAGAGTCAGACGCTCAACCGAGTGTGCCACCCAGATGCCCCTGAGTTATATATCCTTCAATAATAAACTGGTGACCCAGTAAGTGAAATGTTTCTCAGAGTTCTATGAGCCACTCTAGCAAATTAATTGAACACAAGGAAGGGGTCACTGAAGCTTCCATCTATAGCCAGTTGGTCCAAAGTCCAGGTGACAACCTGGACTTGTGATTGGCAGCTGAAGTGGAGGGGTCAGTCTTGCCGGACTGAGCCCTTACCTTCCAGAATATGATGCTTTCTCTGGGTAGAGAGTGTCAGAATTGAGTTGAACTGTAGGACACTTAGCTGGTATCCAAGAATTGCTTGGTGGTATGGGAACCAGCAGCACCCCCCCCCACACACTCATATACATACATTAGAATTGATTCCAGAACCTCTAATACCCAAGAGAATTAAAAACATATGTCCACACAAAGACTTGTATATGAAGGTTCATAGTAGCATTATTCATAGTAGCCAAAAAGTAGAAATGACCTAAATGTCTGTCAACTAATACATGGGTAAACAAAATGTGGTATGGCCATACAATGGAGTATGCCTGGGTGATAACAAATGAAGTACTGATGCATGCTACAACATGGCTGAAACTTGAAAACATGATGCTATGCCAAAAATCCCGAAAGACCACATATGAGTCCACTTGACCCCCTGACTATAGTTCTGCATGACATAGCAATAGGCAAAGCAGCCTCGGGTTGTTTTTCATTTTCTTTCATCCATTCCAGGGGATATGAAAAACAATCTTCCCTCTGGTTGGAGCACTTGGTGTGACAGGCATTCCTTCTGTATGAATCTGAGTAACAAAAGTGACATACCTCCATCTATTTGTGAGTATCTTCAATTCTTGGTTTCAGAAAGCATTGATTATTGCTTTGCATGAAAGTTTAGAATTGCAGGCATTTCTCCAACAACAAATATTTGTTTTCTTAACAGCAAATGTCTGCCCTTTGCTCTATTTTCATGTCTTTCTGCATTATATTATTATAACTTTTATAACTTTTCATTTCGGTGCCAAATCATAACATAAGCTTTTGAAAACATTTTAAACAGAAATTAAACTAAACACATATAGTACCGACAATGCACATAATTCATTTGAAGTAATGACAAAAAGAACAGCTATCATTACGTTCACATAAGCACCAGCAATGACAAGTAGGTCACATCTGCTGCCTCTCTGACAGCAAGAATAAGAAGCAACTCGATTTAGAGATGTTAAAATGTGGAAAGATGCCTGACTTAGAAACAATGAAATATGGTATTTCACAAAATAGAATTTAGGATAAAATGTTAGGAAAAAATAAGGATGTTATAAACTACTTAAAGGAAAAATAAAATATGCATATTACAATCATGAAAACGTGTCCCTACCATTATAGCATCAAAATATATAAAGCAACAATGGACAAAATTGCAGATAAATACATGAACCAATAATTATGCTAGGATATTTTAATATACCATTTCAGAAACTGATAAATCAAGCAGACAAATTAAAATAAGCACATATATCAAGATCTGAACACTACAATAGATAGATATATAGAGAACCTACCTAAACCCAACAAATAGATGATACACATTGACTTAGGGCACACAAGGGACATGTACAAAGACTGACCATGCATTAGGACATAAAGGAAGCTCCCATAAAGTCCAAAGGATGAATTTCACACAGAACGTGTTTCCTAAATATAATACAACTAAAAACAACATAAGAGAGATTTTTCTTTAATCCCACATTTTTGGGAAATAAATATTACCAAATAGACCTTGGGCTAAAAAGGAAATTAGGGAATACTTATAACTAAATAATAATAAAAGCACAATTTGTCAAAAAAGCATTTTTCAGAGGGAAAATTATAACTTTAAATGCATTTTTTTTAAAAGTAAGATTAAGAACAAACAAGCTAAGCATTTAATTTAAGAAATTGGAAAAAGAGCAACAAAGTAAAGACAAAAAAAAACAAGACAGAAGGAAACTATAACTGTCAGGACAGAGATCAATTAAATACAACAATAAAGATTAACAAAAGCAAAAATGGACTTCTTGAAAAATTAATAATATTCATCAAGGAAAAAAGACAAGTATAAAAGCAAAACATGAGAGAAAATACAGAACAGAAAGCTGTAATAACTTCTTACTTCTTCCACTTAACTCTACTTCCACTTGTGAAAACTGTGAATATTTTTAAAATAATAAAGGAGTACTTTATTATATGTGAAAAAATCTGAAACCCTAAATGAAATTAATGAAATCCCATAAACATATAGAAAACCAATGTTGTATGAGAAGAATATGAATAGGTAAACCAGGAAATAGTAACAAAATTAAATTGGTAGTCAAAACTCTCCCTTCTATACCCACCCCTACTCCAAAAACAAATCCAGGCCAAAATAGTTGTAAAGATAAGTCTACAAATTTTTCAAATTATATACAAATGCTCAAGTTATACAAGTTGTTCCAAAATATATCCAAAGAGACAAAGTTTCCCGGTTCATTTTGTGAGGCAAATACGATTTTGATGCCAAAACTAGTTAAGAACAACCTTAAAAAAGTTAATTATACAGACATTTAATTATGAACCTAAATGAAATAGTCAAATCTGTAATGTATTATAAAAATAAGCAGCATAACCTATGAAGTCTGTTGCAAGAACACAAGGATGGTTTAACATTGTAAAATCTTTCAGTATAATTTAAAATTCAACAAATTGAAAGAGAAATATGATGTGATTTTTTAGATTGATACAGAAAAGCCTTTTGATAAAGTTCAACACTTATGAACTTAAAAAAACCTATTTAACCTACGAGTGTTGTGGAATTTCATTAACTTAGTAAAGATTACATATTAAAATCCTGCAGCAAACATCAAACTTCATGCATCCTCTTTAATATCAATAATAAGAAAAGGATAAATTTCCTGTTTTAGACTATAAGGAAATAAAGAGAAGTAAAGAGTATATGCCTAGAGGCAAAATATAAAGCTATCATTTGCAGAATATATATATTCTTTCATATATAGAGAGACAGAGGCAGAGAAGATTTTTAAAAACTTTATCAAAAGACAAGATGATCTGAGGGGCGCCTGTGTGGCTCAGTCGTTAAGCGTCTGCCTCCAGCTCAGGTCATGATCCCAGGGTCCTGGGATCGAGCCCCGCATCGGGCTCCCTGCTCCGCAGGAGGCCTGCTTCTCTCTCTCCTACTCCCCCTGCTTGTGTTCCCTCTCTCGTTGTGTCTCTCTCTGTCAAATAAATAAATAAAATCTTTAAAAAAAAAAAAAAGACAAGATGATCTGAAAAATGGAGAGACAATTCAAACTCTTGATGAGACAATATTAATTTTTAAAATGTCACTTCTCTGCTAAGCTACAAATTCAATACAGACCCAATAAAATGTAGTTACATTTTTTGAGAAACTTGGATAAACCGTGTAAAATTTATATGAAAGAATAAAGGGATATGAATGAGTAAGATGACTTTATAAAGGAGCAATAAAATATAACTTGTTTTACTAAGTAGATAATAAGTAATACTACAAAGATATATACCATGATATTTATACAGAAGCAAACAGACCAAGGGAACAGAATAGAAATCTCAAAGATAGATAGACCCATGTACATAAAGAAATTTAAATAAACAATTTCAGTTTACTAGAGAGTGTTGGGAAAACTGTTAGAAATAAAAAAATTAAAATGATAAAATTGAATTGCTACTTCACACAATCTACAAAGATGAAGTCCAGATGGATAATAGACAAACTGTAAAATGTTAAACTCTGAAGGCAACAAAATAAAACATAAAGGAATATGTTTTATGACCGAATGATGGGAAAGGACTTCTTAAACAAAATCTCAAATCACAAACCATACGCAAAAGTTGATGAATTTACGTTCGTCAAAATGATAAATTTTTTTTAAGGGAAGATAGGAAAATACCAACAGTAGGAGACATTAACATACAAAATAGATCAAGTGAACCAAAAAATGACTAGGAGTAAAGAATATCTAAACAACATAATTGATAAGGCAGATCTTATGGATAAATGACTATTATACCCTGGTAATGGAGGATATACATTCTCAACTGCACAATGAACATTCACAACTAATCAAATGTTTGTTCACAAGGAAAGCATCACCACCAAGGTGAAAACCAACACTTTTTATCACTTTGCAATAAAAATTGGAAATTAAGAGTGTATTTTTTAAAAAGCCTTTTACTCTGACAATTTAAAACTGTTCTCTTAAGCTACTCTTGGATGAAAGGAAAAATAAAACCAAATGAAATAGAATGCCTAAAAAATAAAGATAACAGAAATGTTTTACTTAATGCATTGCCAGAGGAAAATTCATAATCTGAAAAAGTTAAAAGCAGTGAATAAACTGTAACTCATAAAGCTAAAACAAAGTCACCAGAATAGCATAAAGATTAAGATACTAAAATAAAAAGCAAAAATCATTGAAGTTGAGAACAGAGTAGGACTAATTAATAAATTGATATTCTAGTTAGTGAATTTTTCTTAAAAAACAGAAGAAAAAACTAATATAAGTAAAGTAAGAAAGGCACAAAAAATCACTGATATGGAAGAAATTTTAAAGATTATAGGAGATAACTTACAAATAAATTTTAAAGTTTCTTTAGAGAAGAAACTCTGGAACTGTTTTTATGTGTATTATAGAATTGAGCAAATGAGTGTGTATATTACTCTTTGGGGGAGAATGAAATGAAAGGCAAGGAGAGGTAAAGAGAAGAATCCTGTGGTATTGGGTTGGAATTATAGGTAATCAGATAGACTCCTAATTTAAACAAACAACCAAAAAACCCCATGTATTTCCTCCTCTGTTCACTTAAAGGACCTAGAAGCATGATACTCCAGGACCATTGACTACAACCAGAGCCTAGATCTCAGTTTCTAACTGCCATTCCCCCCCCTAAACTGAATTGAGGCTTCTTAACAAAATGACTAAATCCAAGACTGGAACAGAAAAGGGACATTGTGAGTCTAGACTGTTGTGCTGTGCCAGAAAGTAAGAAGTGCTGGAAAACTGAGTAAGGCATAAGAGAGGACACAATATCCAGATTGAAGAGGTCCCCAAATCTGAGATGATCTCAATGTGCAAATGAATAATGACAACAATGAATATAAGACAGCAAATAAAAACAGAATACATGGTATCACTGTTAGTATAAGTAATAAAAGGAATAGAGGAATGAAGGAATGAACATTCCTCTTTACAAGGAATGATGCAGAGTTAAAAGCCACCATTTTGGGGGTGCCTGGGTGGCTCAGTCGGTTGAGCGGCTGCCTTCGGCTCGGGTCGTGATCCCAGAGTCCTGGGATCGAGCCCCACATCGGGGTCCCTGTCAGTGGAGAGCCTGCTTCTCCCTCTCCCTCTGCCTGCCTCTCTGCCTACTTGTGCTTTCTCTCTCTCTCTCTCTGTCAAATAAATAAAATCTTAAACAAACAAACAAACAAACAAAAAACCCCACCATTTTGTAGCCACCATTGTAATTAATGATTCAGGCAAGAAATATCATTGGATGCTAAAACCATTAGATGGAAGTTAATTGATGAATAGATTATTTCTGCAGATTACTTACTAATTTTAAAGGGGCAAAAATTCCTTTCCTATAGAAAAATCCGGCAGACACTACCTTGACATTGACTTAAGATTAATATCACTAGTAATAGGATAAACCAGCATCATGAGGAATGCCCTAAGAAAGATATAACATCATTCCTGGAATATTCCTGCAGGAAATGCATAACCTGTATCTAATCATGAAGGAACATCAAACTCAAATAAAACGGTCTACAAAACAACCGGCCTGTACTCTTCAAAAATGTCCAAAAAAATCAATGTTAAATTAGATAATTATATTACGGGTATATAAAAGAATGTTCTTGTTTTAGGAGACACACTGAAATACTTAGGAACGGTTGTGATATCTGCAACTTATTCTCAAATGGTACAGTAAAAAGAGAGAGCGGGAGGAAAAACAAGTAGGACAAAAGGTTAGCTGGTGATTCCAAGTGAAGCGTATACAGAGAAGGAATGTGGGTTGCAAATGAATTTCTCTGTGTTAATCCTAAAACCAGGGAGTCATGCCAGCTCAGGGGTCCCGGGCTGCTTAGACATTTGAAGCCAGCTCTCACACATATCACAGGACTGTAAACAGTGCAGGTGATATCTAAACATAGTTTACTACTCTCTTGGCTAGGGATGCAGACTCTGGAACTGGATTATTGAATCCCTATTACACTCACAAGCTATGTGAGCTCCGTCAAGTTTGTTAACTGTTTAGGCTGGCCCAGTCCCCTCATTTGTAGAATGGGTATAATAGTAGTAGCTGTCCTCTAGGATTGTTCTGAAAATTAACATGAGTCAGTATGTCTATAGTGCTTACAAGAGTGCCTGGCATACTGTAAGCAGACATAAATGCTAGTTATTATACTTATTATGAATTAGAGGGGAGACAAAAAGAATCCTTTAATCGTTTCGGTCTCCTAGTGATTTAAAACTTCCATTCTATATTATTTCAAAGACTTTGGGTAAGTCCTCATCCCAGAGAGTGAGTCCTCCTTAATTTTGGAAAGATTTTAAAACACTGGGTTCTAGTCCCACCAGGATCTTCTATGTGTCCTTCCTAGAGAGGAACTAAGCCAGGGAGGTGGGCAGTACAGAGATAAAAGAAGAGAGCAGCAAAATGATTATACCTGAATAGAAAAGAGGACGAGGGGACCCACATGAAATGCAGAACCTGGCACCATTTTTGTTCAACTACTATTAGATAGCCAGAATGAATGAGACTCCCTTATTAATAATTTTTGCAACAAAGAGTAAATTTGGAATAAAATAACAGATGATAAAAACAAAATATTTCAGAGCCAAAGGAAGAACGCCAAAGCTTTGCTCAGTAGTATATTAATAGTTTTAGATGACTTTAAATTTTTTTTTTTTTTTTTTTTTTTTAAAGATTTTATTTATTTATTCATGAGAGACAGAGAGAGAGAGAGAGAGAAGCAGGTTCCCAAGGAGCAGGAGCCCGATGCGGGACTCGATCCCAGGACCCTGGGATCATGACCTGAGCCGAAGGCAGACGCTTAACCATCTGAGCCACCCAGGCGCCCTAGATGACTTTAAATTTTAAAAGAGATTTTCATTAACTATTACTATTACATTTGGGTTCTTCCAAAGTGCTGCTAAGCTCTCAGCTTGCTTAAATGACAGAGTACTTTGGCACCTTGGAGTAGATGAAATCTTACACCTTGGAGGAGATGATAAAAACATAACTGTATTAAGAACAACCTTGATTTATCTATTAAAACAAAGGGTAAAATCACCCTTTTTTTGACCAAAATTTTAAAGGGGCATCCCTAAGCAATCATGCATAGGAGATACTCAAAAAATATTAAAGCCTAAATAAATAAGGCAATGCCATTGGAAACCTTAAGGATCTGGACTACTCTCAAATAACTAACATGTTATCAGTGAGATGGTGCTGTGTAACAAGCCAGCCCCAATCCTAGTGGCTTAAAACAGTAACCACTGGTTATTTCTCAGGAGTCCACAGGTTGGTGGGGCAGTTCTGCACTCTGGACTAGATTTGCATGACTGTGGCTGACCAGTTGATGGGTTGGCTGGGAGCTGTCCGGTCTAGGATGGCTTCAGCTGGAATGGCTCTGCTCTCTTCCACATGTCACTCACGTCCTTCCAGCAGGCTAAGCCAGGCTTGCTCTCAAGGTGGTGGCAGAAGTACAAGAAAAGAACAAAAATGTACATGTGTGCTTTTCTAAGCCTCTGCTACTGCCCTGTTGGCCAAAGCAAGTCATGGCACCAAGCCCAGCATCAGTTTGGGAGGGCCCTTCCTAAGCGAATGGCTATAGGCAAGCATGAGAAAGAGGGCCTGTTTCTGCAATTAATCTACCACAACTGGGCACCATATAGATATGTATCTTGGGACAATTCATCCAAATGATACACATAAAATCACAAAATGTATGGATATCTTCTCACTAGCATTGACTCGAACTGCAGAGTTATTGGATATTTGCCTTATCTCACCCAATTCAGCACAGCTATCATTACATTGCCCCCTTCTCTGTCTGTGAGGAAATATGCGATCTCAGCTTGCTAAATAAATAAATAAATAAATAAATAAATAAACAAACAAACAAACAAATAAATAAATAGGGCCCCCTACCCCACAACCCACACAAATTCAGGTATATTAAAGACTCGAATGTAAAAGGCAAAATTCCAAAATTTTCAGAAGAAAAGATGAGAGGATTCAATATCCTCAGGATAGGAAAGATTTCTTAAACAAGACACAAAGCATACCACATATATAGGAAAAAATTTAAAGATGAAACCACATTAAAATTAAGAACTTCTGTTAATCAAAATTTACTCAAAGGAAATATTTTTAAAAACCACAATGTAGGGTAAAATATTTGTAGCACATAATTAACAAGTGACTCGAGCCTAGATACAAAAAGAACTCTTGTAAGCAGCAGTCTGCTGGAAAAGGTTGAACAACAGCTTCTCCAGACCCAAGAAAGTCCTGATTTGTAGCATTTGCTAATCTTCATGATGTAAAAATGCCTATGTGACCAATTTCAAGCCACCAGTGTGAGGTCACGAGGTGCAGAGATGGGAAGAGATGGGCACAGTTGGTTCTCATGAGTCTGGTATAACCAGCTTTATCACACAATCCAGTAAGAAAAGAAAAACCACCCAACGGGAAAACGTGCAAAAGACTTGGGAAGACTGTTATAAAGTCATAAAAGAGAAAACCTGCATGAATAATAAATATGAGAAGATACTTAACCATGTTACTGATAAAAGAAATGCAAATGAAAACCACAATAAGATACCATTTCACACGCTCCAAACAGACGGAAGTTTGTAAGTTTGGCAATGCAGTGTTGGTAATGTTGAGCAATGGGAACTCTCCCCTGCTGCTGGTAGAGCCGAAGTTGGCACACACCACTCTGAGACACAGGGTGGCATTACCTAGAAGAGATGAATCCAGCACTTTTTCTCCTCTAAACGCACTGTACAAATAGATATACTTCCTGCAAATATATATAAACACACATCCTAGAGAAATTCTTGCCCATGTGTCCTGTAGGGTTCGTGGGAGCACTGTCAGCAATAGGAAAAAAAAAAGGGAAAGAAATCCATATGCTCTTCAGCAGTAGAATAAATAAATAAAATAATTGTAGTATGTAGATATGATGGGCTATAATTTCACAACAGTGAAAAGGAATGAATTATAGACAGCTACATGCATTAACAGAGATAAATTCCAAAAACTTCATAGAGAGTGAGCATCACAGATTATATGTAATTAAATTGCAATACTATAAAGTTCATTATATACACTAACAGAAGAGCAAGGATGTTTATCACTGAAGTCAAGACAGTGATTCCCTCTGGGAGGAGGAGGGCATATTCCAAGCTATTGGAAATAATCCATTCTTTTTTTTTTTTTTAAAGATTTTATTTATTTATTTGAGACAGAGAGCACATGAGAGGGGGGAGGGTCAGAGGGAGAAGCAGGCTCCCTGCCGAGCAGGGAGCCTGATGCGGGACTCGATCCAGGGACTCCAGGATCATGACCTGAGCCGAAGGCAGTCGCTTAACCAACTGAGCCACCCAGGCGCCCGGAAATAATCCATTCTTAAATTGGGTACAAGTACAGAGGTAGGTATTCACTGTGCTATTATAATGTAAACAGTACGTTTGCATTGCATGGATTCTTCCATATGTATATTTCACATGTTTTTATATCAAAAAGTGTGTGTGTGTGTGTGTGTGTGTGTGTGGGAGGGTATGACCAGTATGACAACTGAAGAAAGGCCAGGATGTATGGCAACAGAGAAGGGGCACCTGTCCCACCAGAGGTGGGAGTGGGTGTGAAAGAAGGCTTCTAAACTTCATGGATAGGAATTAGGCAATCCAGGAGAAGTGGGGGCATTTCTCAGGTAGAAAGAGCATCCTGTGCAAAGGCCCACAGGTTACCTAGCTGATAGGTGGAACTCCGGTCTGTCTAGTTCCACTTTCTTTTACCCCCCACTGCCTGACCTAAAACATGCATGCACACATGTGAGGCTCTATGGCAGAAAGATCCCAAAGGAAGCCACATATGCCAAAGGAGATAGACTGATGGGATAGACAGAACAGGAACTTGAGACAAGCAACTGAAGTGCTCGGAATCATAAGGGAGCATATTGGGAACACACGTTTAAAGGTAATTATGAAGGTGAACCAGCTGGAGATGTTGGATGTGAGAAGTGGACTAGTGTTGAAACTGACTGGAAGATTTCACTGAGGGACTCTTCCAGAATGCATCAGGAGGGATAAGGGGGAAAAAGCATAGGAGGAAAGTTGAGAGGTGTGGAAGATAGAAAAAAAAGTGTCCCTGTCCCTATACCAGGGATCCTCGAAAGAGAAAGAAGAGTGAATAGAGAGAAAATATTTGAAGGAATGCTGACAGAGAAGTTCCAAGAATTACAGAAAGACACAAGACTTTACACGAAAGTGTTTGTTAAGTGTCAAACAAACCAACACCAGCAGAGTTAGAATTCAGGAGGAAAACGCAGTTACAGAGAAACAAGAGTGCCCTCAGGCCTCTCAAGGCCACATGAGAGGCCCAGTCCATCGTCAGGCCTGTGGTGAGTGACATGAAGCCAGGACAGTGCAGCAGGCAGGAGGTGTGTTGGGACGTAGGGGTGCCCATGAGAAAGGGGGAAACCTACAGCCCGACACCTTGAAGGGTGCACTACAAAGGCCCACACACATGATATGATACTTTGTATTTTTCTTATCTACCAATAGACAAAAATAAATATGTGGCATGGGAACTGGAGAGGCACATAAAAATACACGAGAGGGGCTGGCATATCTGAGGAATGGGCCCAGTGTGGGCTGATGATGGTGAGGAGGGAGAAGGAGGAGAAAGGCAGAGGGGTGAGGGAGGGGAGAAAGGGGAGAACTCCATGAACTGAGGAGTGCTCAAGTCTGTACACCTGAAAGCCACTAAACACAAAACATGAAGTGCATAAAACAGAAATAGGTCTTACAACCTCTAGATCAGCAGGGGAGGGAAAGAGAATAAGAAAACGGAATCCCACTAGGGACAAAGGGGAAAAAATGCTAAAAAGTATGGTAGGTAGAAAATAAGACAGTAAAAGTAATTCAAAATATATCATTAAAAAACAGGGGCACCTGGGTGGCTCAGTCGGTTAAGCATCAGACTCTTGGTTTTGGCTCAGGTCATGATCTCAGGGTCGTGAGACTGAGCCCCACATCAGGCTCCACGCTGGGTGTGGAGCCTGCTTAAGATTCTCTCCCTCTGCCCCTCCTCCCACTCACGGGTGCTTGTGCGTGTGCTCGCTCTCTAAAATAAATAAATAAATCTTTAAATATATA
This sequence comes from Neomonachus schauinslandi, assembly GCF_002201575.2. Classification (NCBI taxonomy): domain Eukaryota; kingdom Metazoa; phylum Chordata; class Mammalia; order Carnivora; family Phocidae; genus Neomonachus; species Neomonachus schauinslandi. Next base: position 117,580,213 of record NC_058408.1, read on the forward strand.
TTTATTAAATTATTAATTAAATTATTAATTATGTATATATATAATTTTAAAACATTCTCCAGCTAGATTTTTTTAAAGCAAGTATATGACATATATGAACTTTAATGACTTATCAAAGTTAAAAGTGAGGTGGTAGGAAAAGGGACCCAGAAGAAAGCCATTGTAGAAAAAGTGGTAAAAGCAGGGGTAAAAGCACTCTGGTGACATGGTAACTGGCAACATGGCAATGACACAGATAATGTACCAGGAGGCATAACAGCACCAAACAATAATGGAACCTCAGAGTGACAATGACACACTTAGGAGAAAGTAACCAGCTCACCAGCATGGCTGGGAGATTTAACACACTAACCTTGGAAAGGTGATACATCAGGCAGAATAAAATCATAAAAATAAGGAGATTTGAAATGCACCATTGTTATGTATGACCTACTGGGGAGACACAGAACTCTGCATTCACATTTTCTCAGCACAGATGGAATGTTTGTAATATTGACTGTGTAGCTGGCCACAAAGAAAGCTTCAACAAATACCAAAGATGATACACGGAACATGCTTTCTAATCAAGACACAGTGATATTAGAAGTCAATCACAGGTCAAGCCCCAAACCCAGATACATCTGGAAAACAATAATTCATTATTATAATAATATAATATATAATATATATAATAATATAATAATATATTATAATAATTCACTCATAATTCATGAGCCAAAGGAGAAATGATAATGAAAAATACAAAGGACATAAAGCAAGCGATAATAGAAGCAGCAGATATTGACTCTCCTGGGATACAGGTAAAATTTACTGGAGAGAAATTTATAACCTTGGGTGCTATGTTAAGGAAAAGATAGAACGAAAATTAACGAGCTCTACGTTGCACACCAGATGTTAGGAAAAGATGCACAGAATAATCCAGGGATGAAATTGGAGACAGAAGAGGGTAGATCAGGAGAAGGGAGAACTCCAGTGAGGCCCAGGAGCAGGTATGGGTCCTGGAAGAATGCTGGCTCCCATCATCTGGCCTGTCTCCCCTCTCTTGGACTGTGCTGGGCCTCATGGGAGCGGGGGCCTCAGTGCCCCTTTGGCCTGTCTCTCCTTCTTTGGCCCTGGCTCAGTCCCCCATTTTGCTCTAACTCCCACTTCCTCATCCTATTGCGGCTGACTTCTAGCAGAGTCCTTGCCAGCCCTTTCCACCCATGCCTTGAGTACCCTAACTCTCCAACTCCTGTGGAGCCCATGGTGGTGCCAAGGTCCAGCTCTGGGGGTCAGCCAGAGAGGAGGCTTGTTTAGCAAGATCAATTCAGCATTCCCAAACTTAACTGAGCTCAGTGCCATGTCCCACATAGCGCCCTTCTGTCCCGAGGAATCCACTGGGGAAACCAATGTCCACACCCAGGGTCTCCACTGATTTGTACTCATCCCCTCGTGAAGCAGCAAACTGGCAAAGCTGAAGGACATCTTTTCATCTGTTGTCCCCTCCACGGCCCTCCTGCTCCATGGGTCCAACACAGAGCTGCTCAGCTCCCCTGGGGGAATGGATCCCATCTACCCACCCCTGGACACCTAGGCCTAGGCCATGATCCTGGGCAGGGCCCTTGCCTCCCCCAACACCTATTGGGTCCTGAGTTCTTGATCTTGCCTTCCCCATGCCTCCCCTCCCCCATGCAGCCCAGTTTAAAAGTCTTCAAAGCCTGGCCTCTATCACCAGAAGCCTCCTGACTCACCCCTGCCTTCCCCTGCCCATGTCTTTGAGTGCAGCCTCCAGATCTTTCAGAAGCAAAATCTGACCCTGTGGCTCCCCCACCACCCAAAGGGCCAAGTCTAAGCTCCTGGGCGTGTTTGTCACCCTCTGAGCCTGGCCTGCTTTTCTGGCCTCTCCTCTTACACCCGTACCCGCCTCCTAGCAGGAGAACCAACAGTCCCAGTTGAGCCAGGATGGAGCGCTTTCCTGGCCCGTGGGACGTTTGGTGCCAAGGCTGGGGAAGTCCTGGCCGGAGAGACGAGCTAGTTACTACACCCAGCATGTTCCCTGCTCCCTGGTCTTGTGCCGGCTGTTACCCCCTTTCCCTCAAGTCCTGCTCTCGCTGCTCTGGGACCCACTCAGGAGAGCCTGGTGCCCACTGCACCCCAGGGGCAAGGCCCCTGTGTGCTCCCACACCCCTGAGAACTTAGCACGCACCTCCATAGGCTTTAGCTCCTGCGGAAGGGGACCACAGCTGTTAACTGCATCCCCCATCTAGTTGGCCTGCAGGTGCAGGGAGATAGTCACTTACAGCTTGTTTAAGAGGCACCAAGATAGGGCACCTGGGTGGCTCAGCTGGTGAAGCGTTCGACTCTGGATTGCAGCTCAGGTCATGATCTCAGGGTCCTGAGAGTAAGCCCAGCGTCGGACTCTCTGCTCAGTGGGGAGTCTGCTTCTCCCTCTCCCTCTGCCCCTCCCCCTGCTCATGCTCTCCCGCTCCTTCTCTCTCTCAGATAAATAAATAAAATCTTCAAAAAAGAGGACAGGCCTGAATGGAGTCTGTGGGCGCTACAGAGGGCCCTTTGTCCCCTGCAGAGAGTAAGCACAGTCCCACAACTCCAGGCCGACCCCACAGACATGAGAATGCTCCCGCCATCCCGGAGGACACTGACCAGTTCCTGCCATAGGCCCACCCAGCACCATTTCCAGTGGGCCAGGGGCCACTTCCAGCTTTCAGCACTTAACTAGCTGATAGAGGCGCGGGTTGCGGGGGAGGGGGGGTGGTTCTGGGAGGAACAGGAGCTGCCCCATGAACCTCCCAGGGTGATCATGGACCAGGGGATGAGCCAGTCCCCAGGGGATAGCCGCCGAGGTGCTTGCTCACCTCCAAGCCTCACAGCCCCCCGGCGGTCTCTCAGTTTCCCGTTGGCCGGGGCCGTAGATGTCTCACTAGGCCCTGGGTGTGGCCCACACTCCCGACCCCCAGGCAGACCGCAGGTAACACTGTGGGGGAACCTGGTCAAGGAGCACAGCCTGGCGCTCACTGGGCCCTCTGAGGCTGGTGGGGGTGGGGTGTGATATTGTCACGTGGAGAGGAAAATGGAAGGCACTCCAGGGATGGCAAGCTTGAGCGGGTCGCTCCAGGCCCTCAGAGTCCATGGGCCAGAGTGGCAGGCCCTAGTAGGGCCTCAGTGCACGCCTGCCCTGCCCTGGGCTGTCTCTGCCCTCAGTGTCTTCTGTAAGATGGAAATAAGACTCTGAAGATGCAGTCTGCCAGCCCAGCTAAGCTCTGGCTGCCTGGCCCGGTGGGGGGTGCGTCTCGGTGGGGGCTGGCACCTCTCCACTCCCCTGCTGTTCCGCAGACCTGCCGAGCTTCTCCCACCTGCCCACGGGGACCCCGTCCCCGAGAGGTGGGCAGTGCCCGGTGCAGGGGAGTGTCCGCCCTCAGCCCCCACCGCCATGGCCCGGCTGTTGCCTGCGCAGGGCCCAGCTTCCCCGCTTCTCTGCTCACCCACCAGGGACAGCCATCTCCCACAGGTACCCGAGCCCTGCGAGGCCAGAAAGGTGGCTGGTCCCCCCCTGCATCCCTGGCCCAGGGCCCAACACAGGGCACCTGTTCACCAAGAGTTTGTGAGATGAACAAAAGGGGATGATTCGTGCTTAGAACGTCTTCCTGTTTAGTTCCAACAAGGATATTTCATCTGTTTGTGTTGACTGTTTTCATGACTGGCCGGGCTGTGTGGACCACCTTCATATCTGTATTAGTCAGTGTTCTCTCTAACAAAAAAAGAGGTTTATTAGGAGGAACCGGCTCAGGCAACCATGGAGGTGGAGTTCCACGATCTGACATCAGGAGAGCCAGTGGGGTAGTTCCATTTGGAGTCCAAAGCCCTGAGAATGCCCAGCCCAAGGGCAGGAGAAGACAAGTCGCAGCTCAGCAGGCAGGCAGAAAGGGAACAAATCCTCCTTCCCTCCACTTTTTGTTCTATTTGTTCTATTCAGGCCTTTGGTGGTATAAGGCCCACCCACACTGGGAAAGGCAATCTGCTTTACTCAGTCTACCAATTCAAATGCTAATCTCTTCTGGAAGCAGAAGTCCTCAGGATGCCCCTCCAGGAAGTGCTGGGCAGAGGCCTGGGAACTGATCGCAGTAGGCAGCAAGGGAAGGCTCCTGGAGGACGGGACAGTGCATGATCAGCGAGACTGACAAGTGACCAAGGCACCCCAAGGGGATGGCATGCGTCATGACGAGTGTCCTGGTGAGACAGGCTGCCAGAATTTGAGGCATTCTGACAACCGAAAGGACGCTTCATCTGTCTAAACGCACGGCACATCCTAGGCTCTCATGGCCCTAGAGGACGTCTTTGAGAGGAGAAGCCACACCACTTGAGGGTGGGGAAGAGCCGTTTGAACCCAGCTGCAGCCAGCTTCAAAGCTTCCAACCACTAGTCCACGGGCTCCCAAGGGGCACAGCAGCGGGGGGCTGCTCGCAGGTCCCCCCAGGCATCTGAGGACACCAGGCCAGGCCCCCAGAGCCCTGTGCCCGGCACAGATGACACACACCAGGGAACACTAATGGGTCTTCTGGAATATACTTCTACCTTTATTTATCTGAACGATGGCAGCTCACAACAGAACACAAACATAAGAAAACCGAACACCGTCACGGCTAAGCAATGGTGGTGTGTGTGTGTTTATGTAACCACATCACACGACCACCTATTTGTCGGCACAAGGAGGCGCACACATGTGTGTCATCCCCACGCCCCCCGCACACACAGGTGCTAGGTCTTCTAGCAGAAATGGTGCAGGCACAGCCTTTGGAACCGCTGGGAAGATAACCATCCCACTGTCCGACTCGCTCTGCATTTGGCAAATGTATTTGATGGGAAGGTCCAGGGAAAGAGAAGGACAGTATGAGGCTTCAATGATTTCTTAAGGACATGTTGCTAAATGATTTAATCCCTTCCTGAGACACTGCCCATGAATTGATGACCTCTGCTTTTCCTTTCTGCAGTCTGATGAGCAATGGCTTTTCTGACAGGCCAGTAAATTTCTCCCATTGCTTCTGCTAAGAAAAAATTTTTTAAAGATGATGAGGAGAAAGTGCTTTATTGCCAAGCACTCTGCACCCCACCCCCTTTCCTCGCTGAGCATAAAGCCACAGTGGAAGGAAGGACAAGCCGGTGGCCGTACTCCCAAGATGAGCCGACTCCCGCTAAATTAAAACAAATGACGGCGACTTCCAGATGGTGACTCACACACAAAGGAGGCCGGAGACAGGGGACGGCTGGCTGCCTTCCCGAGATTTGCCCAGGCTCTGCCACGAGGCAGGAAGGGAGCAACTCCCAGCTTCCCCCACCCCCCTTAAGCACCCTGAGACTCCACACTCACATCTGAAGGAGGCCGGGGGTTCCCAGAGGGACACCTCATTTGTGTGCCAGAGCCTGGGGTCCGACCAGCCCACAACACATTCGGTCTGACAACTATCCGCTGTGCCTTTCTGTAGGCCAGGTAATAGCCAGCCTGTGCCTGTGGAGACACCTCTACAGGGAAGTCCTCAGGATGCCCCTCCAGGAAGCGCTGGGCAGAGGCCTGGGAACTGATCGCAGTAGGCAGCAAGGGAAGGCTCCTGGAGGACGGGACAGTGCATGATCAGCGAGACTGACAAGTGACCAAGGCACCCCAAGGGGGCGGCATGGTGGGCAGGAGGCTGAGGAGCTGCTAGATGTGAGGGTCTGTAGAACAGAAGATCTAGAAGGGGTCTTGCTGAGTATGTGTGGCGCAGCCCCTCCCTATCTCTGCACAAAACCCTCTGCTGGGGGTGAAGTGAGTGCTCCCACCACACCCCCGGGGTGGCCCCCAGGTCCCCAGGGGCTCACCAACCACTTACCAACATAGAGGGTGGCATATGGCCACTAAGGGACATGCCCTTTGGACCTTTCTCAGATAGGGGTGAGCCCCGTGGCCCAAGACAAGATTGGTTCTGGCCACCCTCCAGGGCTGAGTTGGGAGCTTACCTACCCTGGTCCTTCAGATCCAAGGTTGACGCCCTGCTAGCAACCCTGTCCAGCTGTCGGACTTGCCCCAGCTCCCAGGCCTCTGGGGCTCAGGTGATAATAAAGCACAATGAGGTGTCTGGGTACAGGCCTCAAATGCACTAGCTATGCCCCCAAAGCCCACTCCCAGCCAGGCTTGGCAGCCCTTTGGGGTGGTGTCCAAACTCAGGGTGAGGAACGACAACCAGCCAGTTCCCTTTCACCAGCAAAATCAGGGCCACGATTTGACTAGGGAACAATCTGAACTTCGGGTAGGAAAAAAAAAATAAAATAAGAAGGAACACAGGCTAGAAAGGTATTTGTATTAAACATGACAGACCTATAGCTACTATTGCATTTAAAAATTCCCTCAAGGGCGCCTGGGTGGCTCAGTTGGTTAAGCAACTGCCTTCGGCTCAGGTCATGATCCTGGAGTCCCGGGATCGAGTCCCGCATCGAGGCCCGCATCGGGCTCCCTGCTCAGCAGGGAGTCTGCTTTTCCCTCTGACCCTCCTCCCTCTCATGCTCTCTGTCTTTCATTCTCTCTCTCAAATAAATAAATAAAATCTTAAAAAATAAATAAATAAATAAATAAATTAAATAAAAATTCCCTCAAATGTTAATGACTTCATCAAGTCCTTGACTGATAAATGTACGATGGGCATGAACAGAGGGTTCATGAGAATGAAACACAAAAGGCAGAAACAAAAAAGACAACAAAAAGTAGAGCAAACTGTTCAACCACCTAGCAATCAAAGAAATTCAGATTGAGTGATAAGGTGCAGTTTTGTAGCAAATTAATGTCTTCGTGGCAAACCCAACAGTGACGAGTTTGGGGCACAGGAATAGGCAACATGGGGGTGGTGGCCTGGGAGCTGGCCACAGTCGTCGGGCCAGCCCCACACACTCCTTGCATTCAAATGCTCTGGTGCAGTGGTTCCACATTTGGGGGATTACTCCGTGGAAATGACCTAAGAGAAGGAAAAAGCTGCACGCATTAACAGGCTCACTGTAGCACTATCTTCATCAGTGAGAAAAAACAGGGATAATCTAAGTGAGTCTCAACAAGAGGTAGGGTGAGACCCGAGCGCGAGCGCGCATAGAGCTTGAGTCTTCTCTTTCTGGCACGAGGGCAGAGAGCCAAGCAAGGTACGGAGACACCCAGCACTGCCTCAGGTCCGCACCAGGACAGCCAAGAAACAGGAAAGCAGTGACGCCTGAGCAAGGGGCCTGGAGCTGTGCATGGCTTCTCCCTCCTGTGCACGTGAGCTCTATTGAGGCTAACTTGCAACGCCTCTGTTTACTTCAAGTGTCCATGGAATAGCACACGCTGAGATGTCACCATCAGCGAAGGCTCCTTGACACTTACCTCCTAGTTGCCACCCCTGAGGCCTCGGTCCCATGTCCTCCTTGCCAGCCCCCATACCTAACCCATCCTCAGCAGAGAGCCCTTCAAGGACACTGTTGCCCCCGATCATTGCTTACTCACTCTTGATGCTGTGCCTCTCTCCAGAAAGGATGTCCCACAATCAGCCATAATGGGAAACATGTACATAAGTCAAACAACAGGCTCATGTGTTGAAGAGGGGAAGGGGACCAGGGCCTATACCAGAAACCAGCCCAGGGAAAGTAGGTCTAGAGTCGATCATAAAACTGAGCCTCCTGGAAGCCAAGGTAAAAAGGAAAACAGGATATAATATAACCCTCATTATCCAGGACAAAAAGCCATAATCATTTGTTGGGAAAGACCAGTGTTTTCCTAACCCTACTCCAGCAGACCTGTCACTGTGTGTTTGCTCATCTAAAGGTCCTGAAAACATTTCAGGATCTCCAGTGGTTTCCCAGCTAATCCAAGGACATTCTTTGTGTAACCTGATCTCACTCCAGCCTCATTAAGATGTTCTGTCAAGTTCTGGTTCTCTGACCATTTCTGTGGGAATTCCGTAAGGTAATCAAGGCTATAGGTCTGTCATGTTTAATACAAATACCTTTCTAGCCTGTGTTCCTTATTTTAGTTTTTTTTTTTTTTTCCTACCAGAAGTTCAGATTGTTCCCTAGTCAAATCGTGGCCCTGATTTTGCTGGTGAAAGGGAACTGGCTGGTTGTCGTTCCTCACCCTGAGTTTGGGCACCACCCCAAAAGGCTGAATTAATCCAAAAGTGAATATTGTCAGGAATGGATGGCAATCTTGGCCACACCCCTGGTTTCCTGAACACAGCTTTATTTTTTTGTTCCATGATAAGCATAAAGGTAAGGGAGGAATGAAATGATAAGAGCAGCAAAGAGACCCCAGGCTCCTGGGCCAGGAGGTGGGTGGATGTCTACCTCTCAGGGATCCTGGTCCCTTCTGAGGCACAGAAGTCCTTGCTGCCATGTGGCCTGAGGGTACCCAGAGGACTCAGGTAGGCAGCAGGAAGGAGAGGTGTTGGTAGGACTTGGGGACACGGTTCTCCCAAGAGAGTCAACCCTGCCCTCCATGGACACATTTCCTGGCTCGGCCCCATAGACAGAGGGCAGCGCCCAGAAAGACCTGGCTCCAATCCCAGCCTCACTTCAAGTAGGCTGTGTCATCTGGGACAAGTCACCTGTGACCAGTCACTGAGCCTCCTGGAGCCCCATTTCCTCCTGTGTCAATAGGGAGGCGATGGTGCATAACCCGCAAGATTGTTGTAGGGATTTGATGGGAGGTAAAGCTCCTGGCACACAGTAGGCCCTCGACACATGTTAACAGTCTTTTTTTTCTAATTTCCTGGCTTACCCTGACCCAACAGAGAGAGCAACTGCTCGATGCAGGTGGGGAGCTCCCAGGAGTATTAAATAGGAAAGGGAGAGAAGTCCCAGGTGGGCCTTGAAGGGGAGGAAATTAATGACCACGGGGCGGTGTCATCATCACCCCCCTTGCCATTGTCTCACCCACGTCCAAGGCCCTGACAGTCCTACGTCCAACCAGTAGCTGCGCTGTGTAGTCTGCCAGTGAGCCCATGGGTGAGTTTGTGGGGAATTCTGCCGAAGCCAGTGAGATCTGTCTGGGGACCCTCGGCCCATGGGGCGGATCCAGGCCCAGAATCCAGTCTCTAAGAAGCCCCATGGGGACAGCTGACATGGCTGGGCTTCGCCATCCTGACAGCTCCACTCACAGAAACCGCAGGGCTCCAGCTGCAAGGGAAAAGGGTGAGGAGGCCAGGCTAGATGAGAGGGAACTCCACTTGACCCCACGTGGAAGGGACACATGGGAGCAGGTGAGACATCCTGTGCCCATCGTGTGCCAGCCACTCAGATGCACTTGGAGAAGTGGCTCTTCTGGCCACCACCTGGGACACCTGCCCTCCCCTGAGTGACGCCCTCTCCTGCAGCAGCCTCACCTTCAACACCTAGTCCCTGCCTTTCTTGGAAAACTCAGACCCTCGACTCACCCAGACCCTGACCGCTGCCCACCCCGCACTGTCCCCAATGCCTGCCCCCACCCAGCCACAACTCATGCTCGCCCTCTGCCTGGAAGGCCCCATCCCCATGTTTTCGAACAGCATGACACCGAGTTGCCTCTGAGGTCAGTCCTGGGAGCAGCCTGGGGTGAGCAGGTGGGGATGCAGGAAAGCCAAGGAGCAAGATGCGCCCCCGACCCTCCCTGTGTCTGTTTCTTGGAACACTTGACCTCATTAGTTCCCTCATCCCAACTCCCAGGGTCTGTTGATGACACACTCTAGGCAATCCCAGGGAGAGAACCCACGAGAATTAACACAACCCTTTGGTTCTGATTACAGCTTATTACCATAATGGAAAGAATTTCTGGACTCTCCCCAAATTTCCTCTCCTCTTACAATTTTCAATTAAGAGCCTAACCTTAATGGAAAATGGCCATTTTCTGGAATGTTCTCCAAAGGGCTGATTCCTCATTGCTGAGTACTTTTTTAAACAGATGAAGACTCTCAATGATTCTGAATAATCCGAGCCAAGGGCCTCACTCCAAGAAGGCAGGAGGATAACAGCAGGACGCTCCAGTGAGGCGGCCACAGCACTTCCCTCTGGGCCCTGGTGTGGTCAGCGGACGGTTTCTGCGAGAAGCTGTGAGCAGAAGAGCAGCATGGATGTCCCGGGAGCCAGGCCCGGCAGCCAGCAAAGCAGCTGAAGTCTTGAGGAAGCTTCCTGATTGCATTAATGAAGTGGCACCCCACCAGGACATAATCAAATCTCCCCGGAGAACGTGGCTTCCAGAAGGGCTGCTGCTGACACATGGCAGAATTAGGGCAACCGGGGCCAGACACAGCAGACGAGGGAAGTCCCATGCTGGGATCCAGGGCAGAAGGATGGAGGGGCCACCTCCTCGGGCCTTGTGGGCAGCACACGGCCAGGGAACAGTGCTCGCGGGGAGGCGGCCTTTCCCAGCCATCACCTGGGCAGGCACCTGGCATTTGAAGGTCCAGTTCCTGCCCAGTGGCCCCGTGTCATAGGCCCTCCTAGTCTGACAGGTGAGGAGGGTGCCTAGAAAAGTTGCGGGCTGCAGGTGGGGCCAGGCGCCCTCTCATACCAGGGCATGGGCGCCCTGCTCGGGGAAATGAGCTCCTGCTCTGGGGAAGGACAAAGCCAGCCCTCACTCCAGCTCCCCGTTCCCAGCTCTGGCCTGTCTGTCCCTCAGTGGGGCAGGACCAATCACATCTGCTTGTCAAAATTGCTGTGAGGAACACAGAAAACTGTGGCACAGAGATGGTAGGATTTGGGACTGTGGCTGTAAGTGTCAGAGTTCCTTGGGCTGGGCCAATCTTGGCACTACCACCTTCTAGCTGAGAGACCTTGGGGAATCTATTTGACCTCCCTGGGGCTCAGTTTCCTTGCCCGTGGGATGGGAATAGTCATAGGATTGTTCTAAGGTTCAAAATAACAGAATATAAGTAAAGCACTAAACACAGAGACTGGCCTGGAAAAAGCACCCAGTAGATGAGAGTGGCTATTGCCAAGTTTATTGTTACTAGAAAGAGAAGACAGGCCCATTCTCAGCGGAGTGAGTGGCTGGGGCATGGGTGGTGATCTCAAAGTCTGTTCCTTCACTTTGCCATTTCAGCACTTTCAGGGCACAACTCCTACTAACCCAACCACAGAAGACTAAGAGATCCACCCAACATCCTACAAAGATGCCTCTTGCTTTCTTTTCTAAGAATATCTTATAATAACTCCCAGGGCAGCTAACTATATTCCTATGTCCTGGACCATGGAGAGAAAGTATATATGAGAGTTTCTCAGCATAGGTTTGTTGAACAAATGTACAAAGGCAGGGACGAAAGAATGCACCTAGAGACCATGACACAGAGCAGCTCAGCTGACCTGCTGATGCGCACAGGGACAGTCCACTGTGGGCCCCCATAGCCGGCAGGACAGCTAGCCTCCCTGTCCTGTCCAGCAGAGCCTCTGTCACCTGGGCCAGTCTCGTCCTGCCCTCCTCCACCTCCAGACCTTGTCTTCCCTCATCCTTCCAGTTCCTGCTCTGGGATTCCAGGAATCCTTTGTTGACACCCACGGCTTCCTGCTGTCCCAGCCTCACACCTCCCTGATGTGTGTCCAAACTTTCCCCCGCTGAGTCCTGGGAGAAGGCTCAGCTATGGAGCCTGAGTGTGAACCCAGCTCTGCCAGATGGCCTCTCTGTGCCTCCATTTCTTCATCTGTCCGATGAGGTTCCCCTTGTCCTGGACTCACAGAGCAGTCTGGGCTGGGCACAAAGAAGGTGCTCAGTAGCTGCACCTGACACAGGAGGGCCCAGCATACACAAAGGGCCCAGTGAATACTTGGTGATTGAGGAGAGCATCACTTCTTCTAAGAGGAGGGGAAGGAAAGAGGACCAGAGACTCTGAGATGGGTTTTGAGTTGGCTTTGAAGGATGGGCAAGCAGGCAGGGGGTTGTAGTTCAAGGTGCAGGGACAAGAGGCTGTGGGGCATGTGTGCGTGCATGTGTGAGGCTCACAGAACAAGAGCTTTCTAGGACTTCACCCTGAGCCTAAAGCCGGTGGGACAGGTGTCTCTCTGACAGGCATTTTGGCTCCCTTATTGGGATCAGGCCCTGGGCCAGGCCCTTTGGAAACCCCAAAGGCAAGACGTGTGGCAGTCGCCTCCTCAGAGTGGGGAGAGCCCAGTCAGCTCCAGTACCTCAGGGAAGCCCAGCGGCTGAGGGTCCGACAGAGGACCCCAGCCCCCTGGATGGACCCAAGGAGGCTTCTGGTGGTGTCTCTGTTAAGATCAGAAGGGAAGTGGGCATAGGGAGGCGGGTTGGGCTGGGGACAAACGGGCGAGGAGAGGACGGAAGCAGTGAGCCTCTGGAAGCCGCAGGGCCTCATCAGCAAATGCGGTGACAGCCGTGCCTCCCTTTCTGGTAAGAGGGCTGAGAGGAAATGCCCGCAAAGCACCTGAAACTGGGCTCGGTGCGTGGGAAGTTCCCTGTGCCGGACAGCAGTGATGCTGAGGGTGCTGGAGAAGGTCGGGATGGAGATGACAGTGTAGCACACAGCAGGAGTGGCCGGGAAAGTCTGTGCCAGCCACCCGAGGCGGGTAGTAGGAGCCCCACAACACGAAGAACAGAATGCTGAGGATGGTGGGATGGCCGGCCCCGAGGGACTCCAGCAACGGCAGTATCAGGACTACGTGGCATCATTAAAAAAATATCCAAGTATTAAAATTAAGGGGATAAGGTAAGATTACTTAGAAGCACACATTTCCATAATTGCAACTAAGGAAAAAGGCGCAGGCCTGAAAAGAAGCATGGGAGGGTCTAAGCAAGCCCATGGAGGTCCTTAGGCCCCGGGGTTGGGAGTTGGGACTTTTCTCTCTTCCCCAAACCTGTTTGTGCTGCTTGTGTCCAGGACAGTCTCAGTGGCCCCTGTGATTTCAAAGGTTCTGTGTCACTCGTGCTCCATTCTCTTCACTCAGGGAGCCTGGATGTGCAAGGCGTGCACGCCTCAGAGGACTCCCGGGGGCAGTGACAGGAGAAGCCGCTGCCCCAGCCATCGGTGTGCTCTGTGAGGCCCTCGGTCAGAGGCCCTGCGGTCAGCGGCTTACCCACCGTTCCTTGTGTCCACTCCCTCACCCCTGCTTCCTGGGATCACCTCAAACACTTGATCTACCTATTTTCCTCTCTTTTCTTTATATTTAAAGTTTTAATCAGCTGGCATTGACTTTATAGCCTGAGGAGTGACCTGACGTTTTTTCAGTGGACTCACTACTTGTCCCCAGCACACTTGTTGAATAATGCATCTCTCTCCCGTTTCAGTAGTGCCTTGAAGTGGCACAACCACTGTGGTCCACCCGCTGGTCCATACCCCAGGGGCCCCCGGTAGAGCCCTGTTCTGTCCCCTGAGCACCACCCTGTGGCAGTCTCCTCCCCCAGGGACAGTCTCCGCCCAGGCACCAAGATGCCTTCTTGACAGCCTGTGCATCTCCTGATGCCTCCGATCTCCACTTTCTTTTCTGAGCACCCTCCCCATCTTCTCAGCTATGTTCCTTCCACCTTTCCTGAGGCTTGGGGCTGCCCTGGGCCTGTCCTCTGTGCTCCCCTCTCTGGACTATAAAGGTGCTCCCTGGGCCTCTCTCCTAAAACATGACCCCCAGGATGCTTCTGGATCTCAGCTTCTCTCTTGGGCACCAAACTCCTGGTGTCAACTGCCTTGCAGGGATCTCCCCTTCACTCCTCAGCTCCATCCCCTGGGCCCTTAATGAACATGTTCAAGCACACACACTCTCACAGGCATGTATGTGTGCACACATTCGTGCACAAATCCCCACACGCATGTGTGAACACATACCCTTGTGCTAAAACATCTGTTTTATGTAGAAGAAGAAGAACCTCAGGCTCAAAGATGTGTCCAAAGTCACACGACTACTGAGTGGCAGGACCCAGATCTCTAGAGCTTTTAGCTCTATCCTGGGTGTTCTTTAATCACAGATTTACAAAAATACAGGGTTCCGTAATAGGGAAATACAACGAGAGAATCCACATTATGCAGTCATCGCAGTGCTTGGGAGTATAAGTGCGAAATAAGCAATAAGTGTAGTGAGTAATAATTACTATTGTCACTGTCAGCCATAGGCCTGGATCAGAGGCATGGGCGGCCCGCTCCATCCCTCTCAGGCAGGAGGTGGAGCCGGGAGCCCACCTGCTGTCCTTCCGCTTTTGTTTGTCTTTGGTGCCCCCTCCTGGCCTCTACATGTAACTCCCGGTGAGGAGGCCTGGGAGGCGGGCCCAAGCACAGCGGCTCGCTTACCCCGGGATGCTGGACACCCAGAGTCACCCAGACAGGTGGGACGGTCCTCCACCTCTATCCCCAGGATCGTGAGAGGAAGGAAGTCTCCCGCACTGCTGGGAGCTGAGGCCGTCTCCTGTCTGAACACACACATGCGCACACTCACACCCGGCCGCCTTATGTGCACACACCCCGGCACTCTCCTTCTCACATGGCAGGGTCCCCTAGACTTATACCCGGCTTGGCACCAGTTACCATCAGAAAGGCACATGGTATCAGACCTGCGATGACTTCATTTGTTGACTGTATAGATGGGGAAACTGAGGCCCCAAAAGAGGACACAGCATTTGCTGACTGTGCATCAGGGCCAGCTGTTGGGTAGCAAGGAATATGCCATTTGTGGTCAGTTTCCAGTCAGAAAACAGCACCCTGGGACCAGTAAGGACATTGTCCAAGACCTTAGCATCCACTGGGAGAAGCAGGTGTCTCAACAAACAGACACAACCAAGTATCACGAGAGAGAGGATGGATACCTTCGCAGAGCCCACAGGAACCAGGACCCAGCAGTCAGGGGCTGATGGAGGGGACTCCGGGGTTGAGCGTGAAAAACAAGATGTTACTGGAGATCAAGAAACAAGCAGGGCACGATGGGCAGGGAGGACGGTGCTGAGGCCTGGGTGGGAGGAGAAGCATGGCAAAGCCCCCCTGGAAGAAGGCTAGGGATTAACAGGATGGTGAACTGAGCCCCCTCCCCCCCCAATCCCCACACAAGCACCCGGGGAAGGCAGAAGCAGCCATCACCTAACACGGGGCCAGGAGCACTCCCACAGCTCTGCCGGTGTGAACCCCCTAGTATTCCCATTTGACACGAGGACTGGAGCACAAGGAGGCTTAGTAACCTGCTTAAGGCTGTACAACTTAACGGTGAAGGCAGGATTTGAAACAGGCAGACTGGTCCAAAACCCACAGCTTTTTAAAAAAAAATTATGGTAAAATATACATAAAAATTACCATTTTAGGCATTTTTAAATGTACAGTTCAGTGGTATTATTAAGTGCATCCACACTGTTCTGCAATCATTATCACCATCTATCTCCAGAACTTCTTCATCTTCCCAAACTGAAGCTCCAAAGCCGTTAAACGACAGCTCCCCTTTCTCCCTCCCTGCGGCCCCTGGCAACCACTGTTCTACATTCTCTCTCCATGAAATTTCCTATTCCATGCAGGTGGACTCATGTAGTATTTGTCCTTTTCGGTCTGGCTTATTTTACTAAGCATAATATCTTCAAGGTTCATCCATGATGTAGTATGTGTCAGATTTTCCTTCCCCTTTTTTAAAGATGAGTAATATTCCATTGTCTAGATACACCACATTTTGTTCATCCATTCATCCACTGATGGACACTTAGGTTGTGTCCACCTTTTAGCTATGTGAATAATGCTGCTATGAACATAGGTGTGCAAATATCCTGCTTTCTTTTTTTTAAGATTTATTTATTTATTTTAGAGAGAGTGTGTGTGTAAGCAGGGGTAGGGCAGAGGGAGAGGGAAAGAATCACAAGCAGACTCCCCACTGAGCATGGAACCCCTTGTGGGGCTTAATCTCATGACCCTTGATCATGACCTGAGCCAAAATCAAGAATCAGATGCTTAACTGACTGAGCCACCCAGGCGCCCCCAAATATCCTTGCTTTCGAAAAATCCACACTCTTTTTCACCATGCAGAATCACCTTTCATAAACCCCAGGTTTATTCCAAAAATGGGCAGCAGTATGGCAGGGCAGAGAATGAGAGGTGAGAGAGCCAGACAAGAGTTGGTGCAAGAGAGAAAGAGCTGCAGGCTGAGGAGGTGCCCTGAGAGACACCAGAGCAGGAAGAACGCCTGCTAAGGAACAGGCCTGGGGCCTACCTCCCAGAGACACCCTCCGTGTCAGACTGACAGCAGCCCCAAGGGTGGGGGCTGAGTCCTGGCAGCTTGCAGAAGCCTATGTTCCTCTTCATTCGTGCTAGGCTCATCTTCACACAGAGGGCTAGCCAGTAGCCCAGGCCAGGTGGAAGGCAGCTGACCAGCAAAATCTATCAGAGAAGTGGACACTGTCTCAGCAGTGACAAGCAGAGGCAGGGCCCCCTCCAACCCAGGGCAAATGTACCTGGCTATGCAACTAACTGACAAGTGCACTCACTGTGCTCTCAGCGACAAGGAGCACTTACCCGGCAAGGCACAGTAAGAGCAAACGGAAATGTTCCAGGCCTGGACAAACACATCTCTGGCCTCTCTCCACGCCCTGCAGCCGAAGCAAACAGAGAAACATCGTGGATATGTTAAAGGATTCACTGGCTCCAAAGATGTGAGCCAACTACACAGATGAGGCTGTTAAAAAAAACAGGAGAATATCTCTAACTCGAGTTACAGGAATATTTGAACTCCTACCCAACAGAGAAGATGTGTCCTCACGCTCGTGTAGAGCATTTGGAAACACTGTGCTGGGGGAGCAAGGAAATCACACCTTCCACAAACCGCAGTCTCTCACCAGGTTCAATAAAAGGAGAAACAAGATGAAGACAAGGTTAAAAATACATTTCGGAAACAAAATTAATTTCCACAATGGAAATTATAAAACATTTGGAACTCCATGACAGTAAGGTATTCATATAAAAATTATGGACTTCAACAAAATTGGTATTATAGAGAAATTTATATCATCAAATGAATTTGTAATAAACACGATGAAAGAGACAGAAGAGAAAGCTGAAGGCAAAAAGCTGATGGATAAAAAAGAAAAAAAACTAAAGTGAAAAACACTTTAGAAACAGACTACTATAAAAGCATGACCTGTTGGATATGTCCAAAGAAGTATTCAGGGGAAACTGAATAGTCTTAAGTATATATGCATGTACCTAAGTAGTATAAGAAAGATATAATTAAGCAAATAACACAAGAAGATTTCTTTAAAAAAGAAGAAACAAGATATAAAGTAATTTAACTTAAAAACAACCATAATAAAAGTAGATTTGATAAAATCCAAAACTGGTTCCTTGAAAAGATCGTGAAAATAAGCAAACCTCTGGGAAGTCAAGCAGAAGAAAAAAGGAAAAGGTATAACTATGAAAACATTAAGTTAAAAAGTGACATGACTACAGATATGAAGGAGATATTTTAAACCACAAGAAGACCGTAGATATAGCTTCATTCTGGTTGATTTTGTTTTACCTGGAGAAAGTGGAAGATTTTCTTGGAATACATACCAAAATTGGCTTACCAGGAGGCAGAAAATCTGAAAAGAACAATAAACACGGAACAAATGAAACAGATAATGAAGGCATTACAGGGGTTCCTTCAGCCTCCGGGGATGGGATTGCCATTATAGAGTTACCAAGCACAGGAGAAAATGGGAAGCTCCCCAGTTCTCTCTACAAGATGAACACACTTTCTACAGGATCACACACACACGTCCACATGCCTGCACACGTGAGCGCACACGTGAGCACACACCTACATGTTTGCACACATCCATACACGCAGACACACATTTCAATGACGTAGAAAGGTCCCCCAAGACACGCATGCTAGTAAAAATAGAAAGTTTCCAAACAAAATAGTTCTATGTGTTTGTTTTTTAAGACACCACATGAAGGAAAATAGCAGTATATAAATGTAAGTGTCTAAAAGAGATCCAGAAGATACACATCAGATCAGCACGGTCAGCTGTGGGGAAGATAATGAGATGAGAGGTTTGGGAGGGAATTACAGAGGAAACCCGGTTCTGTTTACACTCTTCCTATACTGTTGGAATGTTTACAAACTGAATATATTCATATATTCAAAATAATTACATTTTTTCAAAATAATTAAATTAAATGTAAATCAATCAATAAAAGTAAATAAAACCAATAACTAATAACTTGTACTATTAACTTAAAGAGAGAAGTAATAGTGTTTTTAAAGATTTTTTTAAAGTAATCTCTACACCCAATGTGGGGCTCGAACTCACAACCCCAAGGTCAAGAGTTGCATGCTCCACGGACTGAGCCAGCCAGGTGTCACAGAAGAGTAATGGTTTAACAATTACTAATTATTTTTAGGCTAAAGAATAAAAATTAAAAATTTAGAAAACATGTGGAAAGATCTTTTATAATAGGAGGATATTTAAAATAGAAGGTCATTTTTTACAAACAATGAATCATGGAACACTACATCAAAAACAAATGATGTAAGGCATGGTGATAAATTGATTTTAAATAAAATTAAATTTAAAAAAAAAAGGTCATTTTTTAAATTAAAGAGGTAGGAATGACTCACTCAAACAGGACACAAACTCTCAAAGCCATAAAGGAAAATACTAGATTTGATTTATGGGCATTTAAAACTTCCGTATAAAGAAAAGCATCATGGACTTGTTGAAAGACTAGTATGTGTCATACTGGGGCAAAAATATAAGATTTGTAAACAACCACAAGATTTACATCCAAAATATATAAGGAGGTTTTACAAAACTAATATGGCAAAACAACCCAACTAGAAAAATGAGCAAATGATATGCACAAATCACAGAAGATTATGAGAATGGCCAATGAACACTGGAAAACATGCTGAAGCCTTCTGGTTATCTAATAAAAATGCAAATTTAAACAATAATGTAATATTTCTTGTGCCTGACAGACTGGCAAAAATTAAAAGTATTGAGCACATTTTCCACTGGCAGGAATTGGGAAAATTCTCAATTATTTTTCAGGTAAGTCCTCTTACCTATTGATCTTTTCCTCTCCTTCTGGAAGTTGTATTAGCCTTTCCTCATCTCTTCTAGAAGAGCCCCAACCTGATCCCTGTTCATTCATTTTTTTCTTCTGCTCTTTAAACTTCCCATCAAGTTTATCATTTCAGCACTTACATTGTTCATACACAATATCCCCAGCTGGTTCTTCTTCATAACGGCCTTGAGCCTCCTATTTCCAATATCCTCCTGAGGATATTTATTATGCACATGTAAATGCTTTTCCTGTCTTGTCTACTTATCTGCTCCCTCTGGTGTTCAGTCTGTGGTCTTTTCCTCTCTGGGTTTACTCTTCTCATGCTCTATCTCCCCCCGGGACTTCTCATGGCTTTTTACCTTAGGTTCTGGGCTCTGTCAATTAATTATCCCTTTTGTGACATCTCTAAGGTTTGGGTTCACAGGACACAGCTAGCAGCCTATATTAATTAATCATCTTATTAGGCACAGGAGCAAATTTACAAACAAGTCATATCATCAGATGTTTTCATGGGTAAAGAAAACGGATGTATGCAGGCATTGCTGGTGGGAGTATGAAGTGTTAACGCCCTTCGAGGGACAGATATTGTGGCAACATATTCAAATCACTAAAAATCAGTTGGACATTCCATTATAAGTTGGTGTAGACTTACCTGTCTGCTCCTTCCTTCTAAATATCACTAAATACACTGGAAATAATCTAACAGACAATCATAAAAGGACTCTATAAGGTGGAATAGGAAGGCAGACTGGCCAGGAGGCACTGGATTTGAGGAATGACTTTAGGAGTAAGTTCCTGGGTTTTCTTTTTATCTCCCATTGTCTTAGTGCATTTGGGTGGCTATAACAAAAATACCATAAACTAGGTAGCTTGAACAACAGAAGCTTCTTTCTCACAGTTCTGGAGGCTGGGAAGTTTAAGATCAAGGCACTGGTAGAAGGTAGGGGAAGTAGAGGAAGGGGAGGGACGGGGAGGAGAAGGGAAAGTAGAAAAAGGAATGTTTACAAACTGAATATATTCATATATTACTTCAAAATAATTACATTCTTTCAAAATAATTAAATTACATGTAAATCAATAAAAGTAAATAAAACCAGTAACTAATAACTTGTAATATTAACTTGAAGGGAGAAGTAATAGTGTTTTAAAAGATTTAAAAAGTAATCTCTACACCCAAAGTGGAGCTCAAACTCACAATTCCAAGATCAAGAGTAGCATGCTCCATGGACTGAGCCAGCCAGACGTCACAAGAAAAGTAATAGAAAAGCATTCTTAGACTTGACACCAAAAGTACAATCCATAAAAGGAAAAATTGAAAAATTGGACTGTATTAGAATTAAATTTCTTATTGCTCTGCAAAAGATCCTATTAAGATGATGAAAAGACAAATTACAGACTAGGATAAAATATTTGCAAATCATATACCTAAGAACTTCTGTCTAGAATATATGAAGAACTCTCAACATTAAACAAATAAAATTGAAACTGCACAAAAGAAATGAACAGATATTTGACCAAAGAGAATATACAGATAGCAAATAAATACATGAAAGGATGGTCAACATCATTCACCATTAGGGAAGTGGAGAGCCCCAGGGAACAGGAAAGTACCGGGGAAATCATGGAGTGGGAGGAGTTCAGAACAGTGTTTATGAACTCCTGAGCTCCCTCCTGAGCTGTGCATGCATAGATCTGACCCTAAACAGTGTATCACTGACTTTGAGAATGGACCTAAGAGATAGATCAATGTCCAGATCCCATGCAGGCTACTGCTTAATGCCCACGTGAAACTGACCCAAATAACACCACCAGAGCTTTGTATATGCAACTGACAACTGTCAGAACTCAAAGAAGGCTGGTTAGGACTTGTAGCTAAACAGCGCTTACAGAGACATGCATAGCATTAAATGCTTGTATAAGAAAAGAAGAAAGGCCTCAAATCATTAATCTAAGCTTCAACCTTAAGATATTAGAGAAGAAGAGCAGAATAAAATCAAGGCAAGCACAAGAAAAGAAATAATAAAGAACAAAAACCAATGAAATTGAAAACAGCAGTAGAGAAAATCAATAAACCAAAAGCTTATTCTTTAAAAAAAAATCAATAAAATTAATAAGCCCCTAGGAAGATCGACAAAGAACAAAAGTAGAGAAGACACAAATTACCAATATCAGGAA
The DNA here is from genome assembly GCF_002201575.2 of Neomonachus schauinslandi. Taxonomy (NCBI): domain Eukaryota; kingdom Metazoa; phylum Chordata; class Mammalia; order Carnivora; family Phocidae; genus Neomonachus; species Neomonachus schauinslandi. The sequence goes on from NC_058408.1 coordinate 117,601,362, forward strand.
TAAAGGAGGTGCTATCACTATAGACCTCAAAGATGATAAAATGATGGTAAGGGAATCCTACAAATAACTCTATGCCCATAAGTTTGGCAACTTAGATGAAATAAACTAATTCCATTTCATAATCTACCAAAATTCACTCAAGATGAAATAGATAATCTGAATAGCCCTACAACTATTAAAAGATACCGAATTTATTGTTAAAAACTTTTTTAAAAGATTATTTATTTATTTATTTGACAGAGAGAGAGAGCACAAGCAGGCAGAGAGGCAGGCAGAGGGAGAGGGAGAAGCAGGCTTCCCACTGAGCAGGGAGCCTGATGCGGGATTTGATACCAGGACCCCGGGATCATGACCTGAGCTGAAGGCAGACACTTAACCAACTGGGCCATAAAGCGCCCCTGTTGAAAACATTTTTTAAAAATCTCTAGGCCTAGGTGGTTCACTGCCAAATTCTATCAAACATTTAAAGAAATAACACCAATTCCATTTAATCACTTCCAGAAAATAGAAAGGGAGAGAACATTTCCTAACTCATTTTATAAGGCCAGCATTACTCTGATACCATAATCAGATAGACACAAAAACTCTATAGATCCATATCCCTTACAAACACAGATGCAAAAATACTCAACAAAACATCAGTACTTCAAATATAACAAAATAGTAAAAGAATACTATGCCATAACCAAATGGGGTTTATCCCAAGAATGCAATGTTGGTTCACTTTTCGAAAAATAAATCCATGTAATCCACCATGTTAACAATCTAAAGATGGAAACCACATGATTATATAAGTTGGTGCAGAAAAGGCACTTGGCAAAATTCAACACCCATTCATGATTTAAAAAAAAAAAATTCCCAGCTAACTAGACATGGAAAGGAATTTCCTCAAACTGAGAAGAGCATCTACAAAAAAATGGGAACAAAGCAATGATGCCCACACTCATCACTCCAATTCCACATTATATGAGAAGTCCTAGCTAGTCCAATATATCAAGAAAAAAAGGCATACAGCTGGGAAGGAATAAAAAAAACTGTCCCTATTTGCAGACAATATAATGGTCTATGTATAAAATCCTAAGAAATAAGGGGCACCTGGGTGGCTCAGCCATTAAGCATCTGCCTTCAGCTCAGGTCATGATCCCACGGTCCTGGGATCGAGCTCCACATCGGGCTCCCTGCTCCATGGGAAGCCTGCTTCTCCCTCTCCCACTCCCCCTGCTTGTGTTCCCTCTCTCGCTATGTCTCTCTGTGTCAAATAAATAAAATCTTTAAAAAATAAAATAAAATCCTAAGAAATAAACCAAAGACAACAATAACAAAAGACCTAGAACTAATAAATGGGTCTAGTAAAGTTGCAGGATATAAGTTCAACACATGAAAATCAATCATTTCTCTAAAAACTAGCAGTGAACAATTTGAAAGCAAAATTTAAATAATTGGTATTATTTGCAATGACTCAATTATTAAATTATTAAAAACCTAGACATAAATCTAATAAAACTCGCACAGGATCTATAGGCTGAAAACTATAAAATGGTGATGAAAGAAACCAAAGAAAACGTAAGTAAATGGAGAGATATGGCAAGTTCACAGACTGGAAGACTCAACAGAGCAAAGTTTTCGACGCTCTCCAAACTGATTCACAGATTTAATGCAATCAAAATCACCACAGGATTTTTTTGTAAACGTAGGCAAGCTTATTAAAACGTATACCAGAAATATACCCTCACAAATATGCCCAACTGATTTTTGATAAGGATGCAAAGGTATTTCAATGAAGAAAGGTTAGTCTTTCAACAAATGGCATCAGAAAAATTGGTTGTCTGTAAGTTAAAAAAAAAAAGTACCCCGAATCTTACACCTTACACAAAACTCGAAATGAAAATCATAAAGCTTTAAAACTTTTAAAAGAAAACAGGAGAAAATCTTCTAACCTAGGGTTAGGAAAAAAGTTCTTAGTCATGACACCAAATACACAATCCATAAAAGAAAAAAAATTAATAAATTAGACTTGATGTTAAAAACTTTGCAAAAGACACTGCTAATGAAACCACAGCTGCAGACCAGGAGAAAATGTTTGCAAATCACATATCTGACAAAGGACTTATTCCAAAATGTATAAAGAACTCTTTAAATCAACATTAAGAAAACAAACAATCCAAATAAAAAGAAGGCAAAAGGCTTGAACCTAAACTTCACCAAAGAGGTCGCTGTATATGAAAGGCAAGTAAGCATATGAAAGGATGCTCAGTATTGTTGGTCATTAAGGAAATGCGAATTAAAACCACATGAGATACAACTACATATCCATTAGAATGGCTAAAATGAAAAGCACTGGCAGTGTTAAGTGATGATGAAGGGGCAGAGTACTGGAACTCGCTCCCTCTTACTGGTGGTAGGAAAGCAAAAATGGTGCAGCCACTCTGGAAGAGTCTGGCAGTTTTCTTAGACCATACGACCGACTCCTACGCCTAGGTATTTACCCTGGAGTAATGAAAACTTATGTTCACATAAAAACCTCCACACAAGGGGAAGAATGAAGCGGGGGAAATCGGAGGGGTAGACGAACCATGAGAGACGATGGACTCTGAGAAACAAACTGAGGGTTCTAGAGGGGAGGGGGTGGGAGGATGGGTTAGCCTGGTGGTGGGTATTGAGGAGGGCACGTTCTGCATGGAGCACTGGGTGTTATGCACAAACAATGAATCATGGAACACTTCATCTAAAACTAATGATGTAATGTATGGGGATTAACATAAGAATAATAAAAAAAATGAATCAACAAATGACTGGCTATAGTGAATAAAAATGAGAGTACAAAAGAAAAAAAAAAAAAACCTCCACACAAATGTTTATAGCAGTTATGTTCATAATTGCCCAAAGCTGGAAAAAAAAAAAAAACCAGTGTCCTTCTGTTAGTGAATAGATAACCAACTGTGGTCTCCCTATACAGTTGGATATTATTTAATAATCAAAGGGAAAGCATCACTGATACACAGAACAATTGGGATAGATTTCAAAGGCACGATGCTTAGAGAAAGTAGCCATCACAAGAGATTACGTGCCTTATGGTTCTACTTACATGACATTCTCAAAACAAAGCTGTGGTGTGGAATAGCATGTCAGTAGTTAGGGTGGGTTGGGGGACGGTTGGGAGGGCTACCTTGCATGAGTTAGTGCTTGGGAGAGAGAGGATTGTTTGGTATCTTGATTGTGGTAGTGATTACATGAATCTGTGTATGTGTTAAAATACATAGGCTTACACACCTCTTTAAAATGGGACCAGAGGAGAAAAATAAAAATTTGAAAATCTGTTCTGTACCAGTTACCTTGCATGTAATCTCATTAAATCCTTACATACTGCAAGATTGCTTATTAACCCCATCTTACAGACAAGAAACTTGAAACTCAGAGATACTCAGCAACTTCCCTAGTCACATCACAGTGAATGGCAGACCCTTCCTACACCTCAGCACTGGGATGGTCAAGTCTGCCCAAAGTAGTGTAAGACACTGGCTGGGAAAGACAGGCTGTCCTACCTGTTGATGTCACCTACATGTCTGGCTTCTGTGCACAGCCTTGCTGAGCTGCACCTGCTCAGCTCTAGTCAAGTGAAGTGCAACACAATCAATGGGCTTCTTGGGCTGCACTGCTCTGCTTATATGGGTTGGACTTGGTGATTTTGAGGTATGTGAAAGTACTGAACCAATGGGAAGCATGCTAGACTAAGACCAACCTGTGTTCAATTTTGACCCCTCCCTAGATAACTCAATCCTCTTCCAGGAGGGTGTTGATGTCTCTTCGGAATGCATTTTAAGCCCAGATAGGTCAACCTGAGCTTCAGACAGTATTCCTAACTACCTCCTCAGATGTCTCCATATGGCTGTCCCACAGGTACCATCCCCTAAAACTGAGTTCCTCACTACCCAGCAGCCCAGCCAGCAAAATCCTCAGTGCAAGCCAGACACCTAGGAGTCCAGGGATCTTTCCTGAAAACCCCTTGTTCTCACAACTCTCAGATCCAACATACCTCCAATGTTACCTCCTAAAGCTCTAGCATCCCCCACTTCTCCCTCTCTGTACCATCTTCTACCACTCCTGTGTCAGCCTCCTTCCAGGATTTACCTCTGGATTCCCTCTGCATTATTTTCTACCCCACAGTAAAGGGAATTTTTCAAAAATACAAATCTGACCATGTTTTCCCAGCTAAACATTCTCCAAAGGGCTTTCCAGTATCTTGAGATAAAGACAGTATCTTAATGCAGCCTCATCGTCTGCCTCTCCATTTCTTTCTCTATCTTCCTCTGTAGTTTCCTGCAACCCTCTGCCCATCCTGGCTCCAAACACACTGGCTTACAGGTATCGTGCTGCCTTGTGCCACAGGGCCTTTGTACATACATTCCTGCTGGCTGATACTCTTCTTCCCACTCCTACCTTTTGCCAAGTTAACCTGCTTCTTCGGATCATGCATCAGAGGTCACTTGCTTCCTTTAAGGAAGCCTTTCCAGACCTCCCACACTGTAGAGCCACGCTGTCCTCAACATAGTCACTGGCCATGCCGGCTATCAAGTAACTGAAATGTCTGACTACTGCTGAGGAACTGGACATTTAGTTTTGTTTAATTTTAATTAATTTCAATTTAAAAACTGGTACTAAGTTCAGTTATATTTGAAACAACTAGGGTATGTCAATCTTTTACACTATAAATTTAATGAAATCTAGGTATAAATCAAGTATTTTCCACAAAATTTAGCATCTGAATTGAGAGTTGCTGTAAGAGTAAAGCACACACCCAAATTTCAAAAATGGCAAAAAATAGAAATGTCGACTATCTCATTAGTGATTCTTATATGGACTGTATGTGGTGGTAACATTTTAGATATATTGGCTTAAAAATAAAAGTACTAAAATTCATTTCACCTGTTTTCTCTTCCCTTGTATTAATGTGGTAGTACCGTATTTCTGTCAGATTCAGAGGGCATTGTCCAGAGGGGAAACCCTGACCACGCTGGTCCTCCAGGTTGGGGTTCTTGCTGCCCCCTTCAGTGGAGGGCAGACGGTTGCATGGGCCGGGATCTGTCTCCTTGAGTTGAGCCAGCCTGGGGCACCAGGCCAGTCCTCAGTTCTGTCTCTTCGGTCAGGAGTCCACAGGGGGGGGAAAAGACATTTAAGAGGATGGTAAAACAGCTTCACTTAGATAACAACTCCCCTACAAGGATCTCATTACACAGTTAACTTTGCCAGAACCTAGTTTGTAAAGCACACGATCACATTCAAGGCTCTCCGCACCCTGCAAGTGGCAAGCCACCTACTGCATCTGGGGTCTTGGGCAGGGGAAGTGTGTTGAGGAAGGCACAGGGAGGAGACAGAAAGCTCAGCAGCAGCTCCCCTTCTGTCTTCCTGTACACTTGCTGCCAGGCCACGGCATCTTGGCAGCTAGGGAGCAATCACATTTAGTGACAGGGCAGGAATTTAATTAGTTCATCCCCGCCTTTACTGTCCTCCTGTAAGGTGCCTGACACCAAGAGCATTAGGTTCTGGGTACAGAACTGGGAGCTGGCGAGCAGCCCAGGTGGCCACCTCAGGAAGGAGTCGTTCTGGGCACCGCTTCCCAGGTATTTTGATCTCAAGATCTTTACACTCTTAAATATGAGGACTTCAAAGAGTTTTTCTTCAAGTGGATTGTGTCTATCAATTTTTACTATGTAAGAAATGAAAGGAAATGTTAAAAGTATTTTTTATTAATTTGTTTTAAAAGAACACAAACTAGCCCATTACATGGTTAACATAAATAGAAGCAGCTGGATTCCCCCATCTGCAGTCAGGCTACTGCGCTATTGCACATCACATGGCCTCTGGGAAACTCAGCTGTGCACTGGACCATACACTCTTTTCTAAATTTTATTTATTATTATTATTTTTAAGATTTTACTTATTTATCTGACAGAGAGAGAGAGACAGCGAGAGAGGGAACCCAAGCAGGGGGAGTGGGAGAGGGAGAAGCAGGCTTCTCATGGAGCAAGGAGCCTGATGTGGGGCTCAATCCCAGGACCCTGAGATCATGACCTGAGACGAAGGCAGATGCTTAACGACTGAGCCACCCAGGCGCGCTCTCTTTTCCAAATTTTAAAGCTGAGTTTTCAAGTCAATATTTTCCCCCCTCTGGAAGACTCATCATGAAGGTGGCAGAATAAGCAATTATCTACAATCATCAAGCATTCATCCCTAATGAAAACTATTAAGCCAAAATTAACAGGAAAGTATTTTAATGATATTTTTGTAGCACAAATAATTAAACTGAGACAGGTAAGAGGAATGTGAAGGAATCTACAAAACCATAAATAATATTCCTTTAAATCTTGACATAACCTAGATGCTGAGAATGAACGGGTGTCCTATCAACAGAGTTTCCACTTCTCCTCTCAAAGGCACAGTCTGGGCGACAAATCCAACAAAGAGGTCTTTCTTGAGCACCAGTGCCCTGTTGTCATTTACAAGTACTGTAATATTTGAAACCATCCATCTCTGCAGATCCAAATGACAGTGTCTGTCTGAAGCTCATTTTGATGGCTCCTCAGGCCCCTTCAGGCTGGACTTCTGATTTCTCCTTTCTTTCTGACCCTGAATTCGGAAGAGCTTCTTCCTGAGGTCCTTCTGTCGCTTCAGTTTCTCTTCTTCCTCCTTCTGCTTCACTTTGAAGTGTTCTTTATTGTGCAGATGTCGTTGCTCCTTGGCCTTCTTCATCTTCTGACTGTGCACTGTACTCAGAGCGTCCAGCAGTGCAAGGATCTGACAAGGACAAAACCCAGTGAGCACCAGAATACTCCTACATCATGCTTTCCTTCTAAGTTTCAGGGGACCTAAACACCTCAGCTGATGTATCAAAACTAGAATCAGTCTATGATCCAAATGAATATTAACTCAGGGAAAATTTATCCTGAACTAGGAAATCATCATTGCACGGAGGCATAAGTAGGAGCATATTTACTGAGCAAAATACTTAAAGAATGGCCTTCACCAATAACCACCTTTGTTAATCACTGTGGATACAGTGTACAACTAAGACAGAGTGATTTGCCAGCTGGGTGCCTATTACTCCCCATTAAAATGCATAAGACACAGCATGACTAAACAAAATAAGGGAAATGGACTCTGGCCTTTCCTCTAACTTCCAGTTCTAGTGCCTCAAATAAGTCTGGCTCTTATCCTTTCCTGAAGAAAAATGAGAACGCAACAGAAACACCAACTGTGCTACTGAGAGCATTACTTTCACATCTAAATGCAACACGCAGGAAGCCATACGTTGACAGTACCTTCCTCTCATGAGGTTCCCGTATGACGGCTGGTCTCAGCCTGTCCTTCGGCATCTTGCCTGCCTTTGCTTGGGTCTTGGGCTTGTTCTTAAATGGCAGGGCCTTCTGCAAGGCTTTTGGAATGTGCAGTGAATTAAAATGTTTCTTTTGCCTCACAATCGGCTAAAAAGAAAAATAAAAACAGCGATGTATTTAAATTATGATCTATATGCATTTAAAACTTGCCTAAAATCTTCTCAGTGGATTGACTTTTCCACATGATCAGTAACACCAGAGTCTGCTGACCATCAGAAATGAGGATTCAATCATCCATCAAATGTGATTGCCTCAATGGATGTACATTGCTCTAAGCGAAACAGAGAAATACACAGAATATACTTACAATTCTCCCAAAAAATCAACTGTGTCCATGTCTATGGTATGAACTATGGGGATCTCAACCTAGCAGATGAACATATCCAAAGTTTCTTTTAATGGAAAACCCACATCTTATTTTGGGGGGCACTGAGGTAGTTTCTTCTAGCCTAATAACAATAATCTAGGTGTCCATCTTCACTATCAACCTCTGTGGATTTAAGGACATAGTTCTTCCTCCAATCAGCAGTAGCTCAAGTGTTCCCATCCCTGATTCTCATTAAAAAGTTTAACTTTATTCTGTTTCTGATGGAAGGCCAGCTGAGAAAAATGAGATTTAAATGACATATAAAGAATAAATACTCTCTACATTCAATTTTTAAGGTAATCTAATTTCTATGCTTAAATTGAGATGACCAAAACTCTTAACTGCCTCAAAAATAGTTAATAAGTGCCAAGTCTTGCCCTAGGTCTTTACCAAGGTCAACATCAACTATATAGAGAATATTGCTGCTATGTCTTTAAATTTATTATTAAAGACATCATCCATGATAATATTCAATATTCTCTGTTTAGGAGGAACCTAAAATGCTTAGAATGAAGGAACTCGGAGAAATCACATTCTGAAAAAAGAGTAAGCACCACAAGCTAGAGGTGGTACTTGTAGGTACCATGTCCTGTAGTATATTTTATTAGAAATTCATGTAACAGGATTAAAAATTGTATTATTAATTATTTTATTAAAAAAGTAATGCCTAGGAAATTTGTTTCTGGCAGAATGGCAGACTGATATCCTGAACACCCCTCTTACTATAAAACAATTTATATTTATCCTGCATTAAAACAAATCTTTTCAAATGCATTGTTAACCTGTGAAGAAAATAATGAAAGTTCTCAAAGACCAAAATCCAAATGAAATGGGATTTTGAAAGGCACTGAGAACTTAAAAGTAAAAAAATACTGATGATGCCAACTACTGGCAACTACTGTTGGTGGGAGTCTAACCTGGTACACTACGCCAGAATATTGCAGGCATCATACAGTGAAGCTGAACACGTGCATACCCCATACCTGGCAATCCCAACCTGGGGGGATCGATGCAAAAGAAATGTGTGCACATGAACACCAAACAAGTCACATGTAAGTGTTCAGGGCAGCATTTATAATGGCCAAAAATTGGAAATAATGTCCATCAATGAATAAACTGACATTATAACATAATAGATTTCTACTCAACAATAACAACAAATGCAATGCCTACAAGAACATGAATGAATCTCATAAAACTGAAAGAAAAGAAACCAGGCAAAACAGTATATGCTATATTTTATAAAACTCAAAAATAGCAGAACTAATTTACATGTCAGGAGTTGAGACAATGGCTATCTCTGAGGTGGAGGTGGGGTAGTGACTAGGAGAAGTCACAAGGGGGCTTTTGTCGTGCTGGTAATTCTATTGCTTGATCCAGGTGATGGCAATTTGGGTGTGTTAAATTCATGAGCTATATGCTTATGATCTGTATATTTTTCTGTATTTAACACTTCACTACAAAGTTTATTAAAACTTCCCAAAAGAACCCACTCACATTGCTTCAATAAAGATTAGCACATTAATGTTTTTTAAAGTAATACATGTATCTGATGGGGGAAAAAATAGTTCAAAAGAGTATACAATGAAGAGTTTGTCTCCTTTCCAACCCACGAAAACCCCTATTACCACTTTCCTGCATTCTTTCCAAAATATTCTATGAATATACATGTTCATTCAAATTTAATGGTAGGTTTCCTACTTGAAAATTGAAAACATAGAAAACATTATGTACAAAGCATCTGGATGACCCCCATCTATGGAGCACATGTGTGAGTGACTGTTACCTTATACAAAGAATCCTTGTTGGGCTTTAGTTTGACACCATGGGCAAGCCGGAGTTGACCAGTGGTCCGCATTCCTGACCAGGTGTCTTTCTCACCAACTGGTTTCAACAAAGATGTTACTGGGTTATAGAAGGCTGGAATGGAGACAGGATACCAGGTTCTCATGAAGACAATATCTGGAAAAAGAGACAACTTACTTTAACATTTTCAAAAGAAGATTCATCTTGTCAAGCAAAAGAACAAAACATTCACCCCAAACTTCTCTAACTGGCTGCACGGTTTTTGAAGAGACTTCACCAAGTAAACTACTCTTGAATATCACAAAACTTGTATTGGGTGTGAATCACATGGCTCCACACACAGCATGACTCGGCACACTGCATAAGATGCTCCAACTGGGGAAAGCTGGAGCCGATTCCAATTTTCTAAAACCTGAACTACAACCTCTAGTCTACACTGGCTAGAAATCAACAGTGAATAGTAATACGCTGTTATGATTATACTACAAAGTTATATTTACCACTCATCAGCAACTTATCCTCAAAGCTGGCCCGGAAAGCTCCTTCTGGAGCCCGGAGTGCTTTCTTGATCTGTCCCCTTATGCCACTGACAGTTCGAATCACAGCGCCTTCAAATTTGGCCACTTCCAAGGCAGAATTAAACATTCCCTATAGGTATACGAAAAAAAATACATACACACAAAATCAGACATTTTACTTCTTATTTCATAAATGAATCCTTGGTAAAAAAAAAAAAAACTTCTTTAATAGTGCTAAAATAATCAAAATGTTTTTTCCCCACCAAGAGTGGAATTACTAGGTCAAAAGGAATACAATTCTATTTCATCTTCCCCAAAATAACATTAATCAAGATTCTATTGTAGGCTCATTAGCATGCTCATCACCGATATCTTTGTAGAAGAAAAGATCAAAAAGATATCTATCAGACTGAACTGGCCTAGAGAGCCTTTGCTGTCATCGGCCAGGGCTGGGCTGCAGCTCATATCCTATGACTTAGGTGCACATGCTCAGAAAAGAAAGAGAGTTGGATAAATGTTAGTGACTTTATTACCTGATATTACAAGAATATTTTATGATCATCTTAACTCAGTACTTTTATGGAAACCCCACTAATAAGATTTTCAATAAATGTCACTCAAACTACCCTCCCACATTATACTGCATAACAGAGAATCCATTTCTCCATACCCCTGCCAACAAGTATTTTACAAAATACTTTGTCTATTTTTCTACTGAGCTGTTTAATAAACCTATGATTTCCCCCCTTTCTTAACACAAACCAAAAAGGCAGGGAAAAAAAGCCAGTGAATGAGATTACATATTTTCAATATTAGCTCTGTCACAGTCCCACATGGAATAAGGAATAGCCTCGATTAGTAAGTAGCTCTATTAACGTCACCTTGAAATTTTCTGAGCATATTTAAGTAACATAGAGACCAACAGAAAGTAGTAAACCAAAAGTAGCAAAGACCAAGTTTATAAAAGATTTCAAATACTCTTTTGAAAACATCAGACTATATTTTAGAAGTATTTCATTCCTCCTTCAATAAAATATACATTTATAAATATGTGAGTATACAGATATACGGACCTTAATGAATGACGTATTCTTGAAAATTTTGTAAGGAAAACCAGTTAGCTTTAATTTCTTCACAATTTTTATGGATTTATCCAGATCGAGGACAACTCCTGTGGCAGCTATCCGGAAATCAGGCTGGGAAGAACCCCCAAAATTTGAATACAGGAATAATATCAGTAAGAGAAAAACTATAATTCTAGGATGCAATAAATTCCTAAAGTGCATTTCACTTACAACCAGCTAAGAAAGAACAAAAAAGAATATCTGAACATACAAAGCAGTATTTTAACAAAATCTGAAGCTATAATATATGTAAGCCAAACTAATGATGATGTCTTGAGTATTCTCTGGAGGGTAATTTCGCAATAACATAATTTTAAAACAATGACCAATTTGGAATGGAAAGGAATATGAAAATTTGGTTACAATGTTTAAGAAATTAAACTGTGGACCCCCAGAGCAGATTTCATCTGCTCATTATTCTGTTTTCTGTCAAACAGGGCCAATAAAACCTGCTCTGATTGATCAAATGAAGACTGTATGAACATACTTTGCTAAACCAGCATTACTAGGGCTAGTCTTATGTCTAGCTGGTACCCAAAGTATCCTTAGAACCTAGCATAATGTTTAGCACATGGTGAGCACTACTTAGAATATTTTTAGAAAAATAAGGGGTGCCTGGGTGGCTCAGTAGGTTAAGCAACCAACTCTTGATTTCAGCTTGGGTCATGATCTCAGGGTTGTGGGATCGAGCCCCATGTTGGGCTCCAAGCTCAGCAGGGAGTCTGCTTGAAGATTCTCTCTCTCTCTCTCACCCTCTGCCCCCCCACTCCACTCATATGTGCACACTCTCTCTAAAATAAATCTTTTAAAAAAAAAAGAAAAAAGTCCAAAAATGCATAAAAATATAAAATGTCATCAGTACCATAATAATTCTACCTCTCCCTTCATTCCCACATCCTACTTAAAAAGATGTAGAAAAATTAAAAGCAGAGAGAAGTTTGCTATGAATACTAAAAAACGAGCCATTTTCAACTTCAAGTTTCATGTACATATTCCATATTCAAGACATACTTCTCATACACAATCTGGAAAATAAAACATTCAAGGTATTTACCATTATGCCACTGACAGACTGTACTGCCAAGAACCCAGTTCCCTGTGGAGTGATTGGACCTTAAAGAAAATAGGAAGAAAAAAAAGAAAGAAAGAAAGAAATACAGTGAATCACAAATTCTGAATTCCATTTTACATATGTACCTCAATCCAAAAAAAAGAGAAAAATCTTAAGAATTGGGATTTAATAGAGAAAAGCAAAACTGTAATGGCTTAAATTAACCTACAAGCAAGTTATTCCAATCACATATTACCCCAAAAGGTTGCTCCACAATGCATGTGCTGTGGGGTGTATTTTAGAAGCCTTTGTCTTCCATTGTGGTCTTCAATATAATAGAGTGGAATAGTCTGAAACCTCCTCCACCCTACAGAAAAAATGATTGGATCTCGGGACTTGAGGATTTTCTTATACCAACGATGTTTCTTCAGACGCATCTGAGGGGAGAAGAGATTTCAATAAGATTAGTGGTGGAAGTATGTCCCAAGAACCCCAATTGTCAAAGCATGCAGCAAAGGGTACCTACCTGTACATATCCAACATTGCCTTCACTGTTGCCCAAACCACCCAAAATAATTGGGTAATGGGGGTCAAAGTTAAGCACAAATTCACAGGGGACATTTTCAATCTCAATTCGAACATACATCCCAGGTCGAAAACCCTCATATTGAACTCTGGCTTCATCATCTTGATCTTCAAATTCTGCTCGGTTAAGCTAGATATGAGAGCAGGGAAAAAAAACAATTAAAAAAACCCACAATGCTGTTATCTTTAATAAAAGTTAAGATTAACATTTTAAAAAATGAGCACTATCTCATAAAGGAACATGGACATAATCACTTACGCTTTATCCTCTTTAAAAATAACACACATTCTTATCTGTACAGTTTGTTCAGGATATATCCCAACTGTTTTCTCCTTTGTTGCTCCAAGATACAGCAAATGCAAACAACTCTGAAAGCAACCCTTAATGCTGGTCAGCAACACTCTCAGCTTCCCAGTCCACACTTTCTTTTCTTACTCTCCAATATCCAATATCCAGTATCTCCTCCCTCATCCTCACTCTCAGCTGTTGACTGTTTAATTCACTCAAAAACTAAGCAGTCTAAAAGAATCTCCACAGCAATCTCTTCTACCAGGGCTTATACCCACATCCAGCCTTTTATTTTATCTTGTTATTATTATATTTATTACTTGTTATATTACTGAAATTAATTAAAATTAAATAAAAATTTTAAATTCAGGTCCCCGGTCACAGTAGTCACATTTCAAGTGATCAGTATCAACACGTGGCTAGTGGCTACAATACAAGACAGCACAGACAGACATTTCCGTTACTACAGAAAGTTCATCTGGGCAGCTACTATAGATTTATTTTATGCCAAACTTCACTTGCATACTAGGTATCATTCACTCTTACTGAACTTTATTCTAACAGGTCTTGCCTGTTATTTCTCCAATCTTAACATCTTCTTTTGACTCTACTTCCTCCAACTACTGCCCCATTCCTCTGCTTCTCTCTGAAGTAAAATGGCTTATAAGTTTTCTATATTCATAGTCTCCAGTTCCTCTGCTCCCATTCTCTTAAATCCCCCCAACTTGGACTTTAACCCACACTCCATAAAAATGCTTGCCAAAATCACGTAGGGCCTCCACATTCCAATCCAGTTGTCAATTTTGTCTTCATTGTAGTTAATACATCATCAGGATTTAAAATAATTTATCCCTCCTTCTATGGTGGCTTCCAGCTTACTTCGGGTTCTCTTCAATTTCTTCTCTCTCCTGAGCACTGCTGAATCCCCACTGCTGCTTCATCCTCTCTGCCCAGCCTCTTACAATGGAGTACCCACTGTCAGTCCTAGTCCTCTCCTCTCCTGACTCCATGCTCACGTCCCAGGGCATCCCATCCACTTCATGGCTTTAAGTAGCATCTAGATGCTGAGGACTGTACATCCAAGTCCCTGGCCCCAATCTCTCTCCAGGGCTCCTCACTGACTACTTGAAGCTCCACTTGTCTGAGAGAGATCTCAAACCCAACAGCTCTAAACTTCATCTTCTTAGACAAACCTGCACCAACTAGAGGTTTTCCTATCTTACTGACAACTCAATCCTTCCAGCAAGTCATCCTTATTTCCTCTCACACACCCCACAATCTACCTTTGATCTACCTTTCGAAAGTGTATATCCAGAATTTGACTCTTTCGCCTCCACTGCCACACACGTCCCCACCCCCCATGGCAAGTCATCTTAATCTTACTGAACTCTTGCCACAGCAATCCTTTCAAAGGTAAGCAGGTCATACATGTCTTTCCTCTGTTCAAAACCCCCCATGGGTCCCCATTTCACTCAGAGTAAAAAATTCAAAGTCCTTTACAAAAGGCCACAAGATTCTAGGTGATTTTAAGTTATAAATGAACTGAAGCAAAGACTTCAGAACTAGCTTTACACGTCTTAGTTACTAACTTCTATCAAAAGTCAGTATAGACTTAGAACCACTATATTAATGACTAACCAGGAGATACTTTCTTTGAACAGATGAAAGCCTAGGTTGGGCAAAGCCCGCTGACGGCATTTTCAGAAATCATATGCTTAACCTGTTTAAGATGTATTAAGATATGTTCTAGTTTACAGGAATTATTGGTGGTCCCCCTTGTCAAAGCACAACTCAAACACTCGCCATCAACTGCATACACATCTTTGTATCGCCTTCAGAGTGAGTTCATCAAGTCAGTCTGTTCAGCATCCCAGGCAGGGGGCCAGACTATCTTCTTTTCAGCATTCCACATGTTCCCTTTATCTCCACATCTGACCCGACACTTGAAATATCCTCTGAACTCTGACCAAGGTGAATTTTTAGAAGAGCCTCCCTGGACAGCACTGGTGTGTGCAAGAATCACCTACCCATTCAAATTAATTATGATTCCAGGGAGCAGTAGTCAGAATGCTAAGGCAATGCCTGCATTTAAATAAACACTGTCTCAAATCACTACACTGAGAGATCCTCAGCAGTTGCTGCCTATCTCAGCCATTTTTACTTCCTCAATGCTTGGTATAAAACAGATATTGATATCTTTCTGGTCAATTTCTGATTGAAAAAACAATCAGATGACTGCATGAATAAACACACTTATCTGCATCTTGACCTAAGAATCCAAACCTGAGGCAGAGAAGCAGGTCAGGAAGCAGAGACCTAAACGAAATTACGTATTCACAACACTGTATTATAGCCTTGAAATAAAGCTGATAGGAACCAAGTTTTCTTACCTGTGCTTGTTTATGCATTTCTCCTTTAAGATCATCAAAATACGTGCTTTCTCCTTCATCATATTCTGCATCAAACATCTCCTTCAATTTTCTCTTCTTATCCAAATGCTTTTTCTTGGCACTTTCCTCTGCACTGGGGTCAATTTCTTCCTTAACTTCTTCTGCATCTTCAATCTTAAATTTCCAGAAGAGAAAATTTTGTAAAAGTTTGTGGAGATCTTTTCTTTAAACATTAAAGCAGATTTTTTAAAGTTCTATCTGAGCTGCAAAAGTCTTGGTTATGATCATTAGGAAGACAAAACAAAAACCAAACGAAACCAAACACAGCCTTTGGCTCTAAATAACATGTACTACTACAAGAGACATTTAGACATCTGCATTACAATACACTGTCACTCCTTAATCTGGCTGGGAATGCCAAATATAAATAAAAATAACAGCAAGTGTCCCCACCCAGATGCTCCCCAGACACTGTTCTAAAGAAATACTAGGGAGAATAGGGATTTAGTTTTTTTAAATGGTACTTAAATTAAGAGGAGAATGATGGCAAAAGGAATGGTAGAGAGAAAGACAGTGACTTGGGAGCTAAACTTTCAGTGACTGAAGAATCATAATGACAACAAGATGTAGTAGGTATCACCCAAAAGATCAAGAATAACAAACCAACAACTTTGATCTGTTCCCAATCTCCACATTTTTAGGAAGGAATCCATCTACTCTGTAATCTACACAGACAATAAGATCTGCATTTCTTAATATGGGCCTCTCTCAGGACATACTGACCACAGATCAAGGACCAGTGACTGACAGCCAGCCATGACAAAATCATACCTGAGTATCTGCGCCTGGTTTTCCCTTGTGCACGTCCCCTGTTTCCAGGTCTTCAAAGTCACCATAGAGCTCTTCTGGGAAAAGAACACCCAAATGTCCTCTGTGAATAGGGCTTGCATATGACACTGTAGCACCACCAGCTGCACTGCATACTCTGAAGCCCAAATTTCATTTTTACTTATTGCTACACACCCCAGAAGAATCCTGTACTTCCACAGGCTTCTTTTTCCTGTTGAATTGTCAGTATTTCACCACCTGTTTGGATGAAGCGCATGGACCCAACCCATATTTCCTTACTTTACTTCGAT
Source organism: Neomonachus schauinslandi (assembly GCF_002201575.2). Classification (NCBI taxonomy): domain Eukaryota; kingdom Metazoa; phylum Chordata; class Mammalia; order Carnivora; family Phocidae; genus Neomonachus; species Neomonachus schauinslandi. Next base: position 117,618,022 of record NC_058408.1, read on the forward strand.
ATCCCACTTAGCCAAGAGCTATTTTTCCAATACAGGTGGTAAACACTTTGCAGCAGAGATGCACACAGAGATATATGCATGGCCCTGCAGGTGAGCCCCCAAGACCAACAGTGACATGAAAAAACCATGGCTTGATTAATAACACATAGGACAAAGAGTCTCAATAGTAAGATCAACACAACACAATGCCTGGCATACCTAGGAAAAATCTTGGATTACATAAAATGCAGGACTTAGAGTAAGAGTGGTACCCAAAATAATGCTGAACCACATGAAGAGCTCATTAATTCACTCATCCATTTGTTTTTAGAGCTCTAAGTTTAGCTATGGGTCCTAACCTTAAAACAAAAAGATGCTAAAACTCCTTTGGGAAGCAATATTTAGAAGTAATATTTAGATAAAACATTTTCATATAAGAAAGAGCCAAAGAATCAAAGAGCCAAAGAAGATACAGTAGATGGGAAGATTCCATTTGTAATAAAAACAAAAAAGGACAAAATACTTAGGACTAAACCTTACAAGAAATGTGCCAAAACTTTATTTTAAAAACTTAAAAAGTTTTAATATGCTACTAAAGAACACATGGAATAGACATTAGCTAACACTTGCAAGTGCTTTACAGACAAGTATTTTATGTGCCTTAACTACATTCTTCAACACAACCTAATGAAGTAGGTGTGGTTAATGTTATCTACTGAACAAAGATTACCATATATTTGAAAAAGAAGACTCAATATCAGAAAGATGTCAATTCTCCTTTTATCACAGTTATAATAAAAAACACCACCAAGAAAAGACAACCTACTGAATGGGAGAAGATATTTGCAAATGACATATCCAGTAAAGGGTAAGTATCCAAAATATATATACAACTCAATACCAAAAAAACCCAAATAATTCAATTAAAAACGGGCAGAAGACATGAACAGACATTTCTCCACTGACCAAAAGACACATGAAAAGATGCTCAACATCACTCATTGTCAGGGAAATGCAAATCAAAACCACAGTGAGATCCAACTCACACCTGTCAGAATGACTAAAATAAAAAACACAAAAAACAAGTGTTGGCAAGGATACGGAAAAAAAGGAACCCTTGTGCACTGTTGGTGGGAATACAAACTGGTGCAGGAAGACAGTATGGAGGTTCCTCAAAAAATAAAAAATAGAACTATCAGATAATCCAGTAATTGCACTACTGGGTATTTACCCAAAGAATACGAAAATACTAATTTGAAAGGATATATGCATCCTTATGTTTATTATAACACTATTTACAATAGCCAAATTATGGAAGTAGCCCAAGCGTCCATCGATAGATGAATGGATAAAGAAGATGTGTGGGTGTGTTTATGTGTGTGTGTAAAATGGAATATTATTCAGCCATCAAAAAGAATGAAATCTTGCCATTTGCAACAACATAAATGGAGCTAGAGAGCAAAATAAGTTAGTCAGAGAAAGACGAATACCATATGATTTTACTCACTTGTGGAATATAAGAAACAAAACAAATAAGGGGGAAAAAAAGAGACAAACCAAAAATCTCTCTTAATTATAAAGAACAAACAGATGGTTACCAGAGGGGAGAAGGCTGGGGGTATGAGTGAAATAAGGGGATTAAGAGTACGCTTGTCATGATGAGCACTGAGTAATATACATAACTGTTAAATTACTATATTGTACATCTGAAACTAATATAACACTATAAGTTAACCATACTGGAATTAAAATTAAAAAAAAAAATACCAACATAGATTTCTGGTATAGAAAAGATAGTGTAGACTTATTTCTTCTGTTCCTCCCAACTAAGTATAACCAACTCCAAAAATAACACAAGAGCCTAAAGAAAATCAAAGAACTCTGAAAGGTGTAAAGAAAAAAAGGGCTGGTGAGGGTCCCCGGGACCAGAGGAATGACATAACGGCCAGTGGCTCACTATACCACAACCCACAGAAAGGCAATTCAGAGCCACTGTTTCCCAACCCTCAACCTAGCAACAGAAGGTAGACCAGGTAGACTCAATGTTCCCTCAGATCAAACTCAGTTCTCAGCAGCAACACTGGGTAAACCGGTCAGCACTGGTAAAGGGGGGGGCTTTGAAAGCCCCACTGACAATAAGTGACGAGGGGAAGTGTTCGCCTTCCCCAAAGAGCCTGAATCTCCTTTCCTCCACCAAGATATACCAGGTGGCTAAGGGTTATTGACAAAGGGAGATTCTGCCAGGCATGAGGCTCTCCTCCCTCATCTAAAAACAATGTGTACCCTGGAAGGACCAGCAAAGATATCCCCACAGCAAGCAAACTAGCCCTACAGGCCAAAACAACCTTCCCCCACCTAGCCACAACAGGGGGCCCAGACTAGGGAAGGTCCTCTGTCTCCTCAGGCAGTACCCGCAGAGACCAGTGGCATCAGATAAACTGAGCAGATCAAAATAGTACCACAAAAGCTCTAAAATTAAATTGTCATTGGAACCACAGCCCATAAAGTAGACTAGGACCTGCACACTAATCCTAAACAAGAGGACTGCATGCTAAAATAAAAAGATTACATAGGACCCAGTGTCTCCTAACATAAAAACCAAAATGTGTAGGATACAATAGATAATCACCTGTCATACCCCAATCCGGGAAAATTTTAACTGAAATGTGAAAAGACATCTGACACCAACAATAAAATGAATCAGATGTTGAAACTATCTGACTTGTACTTAAAGCAGCCATTACCAAAATGCTTCATCAAGTGACTAAAAATCCTTTGGCAACAACCAAAAAATTGAAAATCTCAGCAAAGAAACTGAAGAACCAAACAGAAATTATAGAACTGAAAAATACAACAGAAGAAATTTTAAAAGCTTGCTAGATGGGCTCAATAGTAAGAGTGGAGATGACAGAGGATAGAATAAGAACTTGAGGCCAGATCAACAGAATTTATCCAGTCTGAACACTGTAGAGGAAAAACAGCCAAAAAACAAATGAGCAGAGCCTCATGGACCTGTGGGGCAGAAACAAAAGATCCACCATTTATATGATCTCACAAGGATACCTGGATTGAAAGAAATAATGACTGAAGCTTCCCAAATTTGGTAAAAGACATAAACCTAAAAGATTCAAGAAGCTGAGCAAATTTCAAACAGAGTAAACCCAATGAAATCTTCACCAATCAAACTTCTGAAAACTGAAAACAAAGATAAAAATCTTGAGAGCAGCCAGAAAGAAATGACAGATTCACACCAATTCAAAATGACAGTGCATTTCTCCTCTGAAATCAGAGGTCAGAAGGAAGTGGTACATTTTTCATGTGCTGAAGGAAAGAACTGTCAGCTATGATTCTACATCCAGTGAAACTATGGGTTGGAAATAAAGACATTCTCACATGGATAACAACTACAGGAATCTGTGGCTAGCATACCTACTCTTAAAAAGTGGCTAAAGTGGGGCACCTAGGTGGCTCAGTCAGTTAAATGTCTAACTTTGGCTCAGATCGTTATCTCAGGGTCTTGAGATAGAGCCCCACATCGGTCTCCCTGCTCAGTGGGGAGGTCTGTTTCTCCCTCTCCCTCTGCCTCTGCCCCCTACTCATGCTCACCCACCCGGCTCTCTCTCTCTCAAATAAAATCTTAAAAAAAAAAAAAGGCTAAAGAAAGTTCTTAAGCAGTAAGTAAATTATAAAAGAAGAAATCTGGGGGCGCCTGGGTGGCTCAGTTGGTTAAGCGACTGCCTTCGGCTCAGGTCATGATCCTGGAGTCCCTGGATCGAGTCCCGCATCGGGCTCCCTGCTCGGCAGGGAGCCTGCTTCTGCCTCTGACCCTCCCCCCTCTCATGTGCTCTCATTCTCTCTGTCTCAAATAAATAAATAAAATCTTTAAAAAAAAAAAAGAAGAAGAAGAAATCTGGGACCTCTGGGAAAAAAAAGAAAAAACAAACAAAAGACCAAAAGCATGGCTACATACAATAAAAGAGCCTTTTTCTTGTGAGTTTTTAAAATCATATTTGAAGATTGAAAAAAAATTATAGCACTACCTAATACACAAACCAATAATATTTAAAAGTGGGAAAGATAAAGGGACCGAAATGGAAGAAAAGTTTCCACATGTTCCTCAAATGATAAAATGCTGGCACCAGTGAGCTATTATATTACAATGAGCAACAACTACAAAAACTAGAGACACTCAAAAACCGTAAACATGTCAAGATAGAAGAAAATGAAAACAGAGGAAAGACAGAAGAATTAGAATCAGAGTAAACAAACAACAAAACAGTAAAATATCAGACTTACACAATTACATATAGTAAGTACCTTAAATGTAAATGGCATAATATACCAATCAAAATACAGAGTGACAGAGAGGATAGAAGCACATAACCTACTACACATGCTGTTTACAAGAAACTCCCCTTAGATTTAACAACTCAAGTAAGTTGAAAGTAAAAGGGGAAAGATATACTGTGCAACTCATCTTTTAAAAAAGCAAGAATGGCTAAATTATTATCTCATAAAATAAACTTCAGAGCAAAGAAAACTATCAGAGCCAGAGAAAGACTTAACTGAACTGTAAGGCCTAAAATTTCATGGACTGCCTTGACATCCTTGAGCCTCACAGGGTCCCAAAGGTCTAGCTGTGAGTAGGCCTGCCAGATATGTCCCTGCCCAATGGGAAAGGCTCCCCATCCTGATAGCTCTTTTTCAGTTGGACCACCCGCACCCCACCTATCCCTCAACCTAACAGGTTTCACTTCACCTCTCTGCCAACCCATTAATTTATTCAAACGCATTAATCACATCCTGTCAAGGGAACCAATGGTCATCCTATGCTCATTTAGATACAAAGCCTTTCTCCCAAAGCCCCTGGTTGTTCAATCTCTGCATGGCATGCAGTGTTCCCTTCCCTCAGGCTATGAGTGTATGTGACTAATAAACTGCTGTCAATCGCACCTGTCCAGTGTCAGGTGTGTGTTCAGCCATCCCCATAACCCTAGAGCTGGAATCTCTCCCTCACCAATGGGGTGAATAGGAGGTGACCATAATACACAACATCAATCCACCGGAAAGACATAACAATCCTAAACATATGTGCACCAAACAGAGCCTCAAATATAAGAAGCAAAAATTGATAGAGCTAAAAGAGATATTTAAGTCCAAAATAATACATGGTGACTTCAATATCCTCCTCTCAGGAACTGATAAAATTAAGCATGAAAATCAGCAAAGATAGAGAAGATTTGAACAATACAGCCAACCCAACAGAATCTAACTGACATATATAGAACATGATACCCAACAACAGCAGAATAAACAATTTTTAAAGCACCCACAGAACATCTATCAAGACAGGGCACAGTCTGGGTAGTAAAGCAAATCTAAACAAATGTAAAACATCTGAAATCATGAGTATGTTCTTAGAATATAATGTAATTAAACTGAAAATCAATAACAGAAAGACAAGAAAATTCCTAAACATTTCGTAGTTTGTAGGTAAAAAACACTAAATAATGCATGGATCAAAGAGAAGTCTCATAGGAAACAGAAAAATGCATAGAATTGAATGAAAATTTGGGGGGAGCATCTAAGCAGTGCAGAGAAAGCAATTTACAGCACTAAATGCTCATATTAGAAATGAGAAAAGGTCTCAAACCAATAATCTAAGAAAACTGAAAAGTACAAAATAACCTAAAACAAGCAAAGAACAGAAATAATAAAGATAAAAGCAAAAACCAATAAAATTGAAAACTGAAAAATGGAACACAGAAATCAATGAAACCAAAAGCTGATTATTTGAAAAAAATCAACAAAATTAATAAACCTACTGACAAAGAGAAAAAGGAAGAGGACACAAATCACCAATTATCAAGAATGAAATGGGATTACCACAACAGATCCTGCAGCCATTGAAAGGTTATTAAATGAATACTATGAGTATTATACTCAGAATACCCAAGCTAGTTTCTTGGAGAAGGCACTTAGTGAAACTTCCACTTTGCCAAAAGCCTTTTAAATTCCTTGAAAACCATAAGATAGCAAAATTCAGAAATCCATTCCAAGATGGAATAGATAACCTAAATTATTTAAATTATCCTATAACCATTAAAGAAATAAAACTTGTCATTATAAGCTCCCAAAAAAGAAATCTCCAGGCCCTGACCATTTCACTGGAGATTATATCAAACATTTTAAAAATTAACATTCCAATTCTAACAATCTCTTCCAGTAAACAGAAAAATTGGGAATACTTTGGAATCATTTTATGAAGCCAATATTACTCTGACACCAAAACTAAATGAAGACAGTACCAAAAAAAAATCCCCCAAAACAAAAAACCAACAACGTTATAGACCAGTATCTCTTATAAACTTAGATACAAAATTCCTTAACAAAATACTATCAAATAAAGTTCAACAACATATAAAAAGAATTATATATCATGACCAAGTGGGATTTATTCCAGGTATGCAAAGCTGGTTCAAAATTCAAAAATTAATCAATGTAATCCACTATATCAAAAGGGTAAGGAATAAAAAATTCATATGATCATATCAACTGACACTGAAAGGCATTTTACAAAATTCACCACCCATTCATAATTTAAAAAAAAAATAAAACACCTCTCAGTATACCAGGAATACAGAAGAATGGAGCACATAAAGAGCATCCACAGAGAAACCAAACTAACATCATACATAATACTGAAAAATACTGGGAACAAGGCAAGATTTCCTCTTAGCACTAATCCTAGTCATTATATAAGAAAAAATTTAAATATATTTAATATACATATACATATAATTGCACCGCTGGGTATTTACCCCAGAAATACAAAAACACTAACTCAAAGGGATACATGCACCCCCATGTTTATGGCAGCATTATTTTCAATAGCCAAACTACAGATGCAGCCCAAGTGTCCGTTGATAGATAAATGAATAAAGAAGATGTGGGGTGTGTGTGTGTATATATATATACATACATATGTATGTATACACACACACACACACACACACACACACACACACACACAAGGGAATATTATTCAGCCATCAAAAAGAATGAAATCTTGCCATCTGCAACAACATGGATGGATCTAGAGAGTATAACGCTAAGCGAAATAAGCCAGTCAGAGAAAGATAAATACCATATGATCTCACTCATATGTGGAATTTAAAGAACAAAACAAATGAGCAAAGGAAAAAAGAGAGACAAACCAAGAAACAGATTCTTAGCTATAGAGAACAAACTGATGGTTACCAGAGAGGAGGTAGGTGAGGAAATGGGGATTAAAGAGCACACTTATCACTATGAAAAAATAAATAAATAAAATGATTATAAACAAGTAAATAAAAATAAAAGGCCACAGTTTGAAAAGAAATAATACTGTTCCTATGTGCAGATAACACAACTATGTAAAAAGTCCCAAGCAATCTAGACCAAAAAAATCCCCTCCCAGCTAATAAGTGAGTTCAGCAAAATAAAAGATAAACACATAAAAATCAATGAAAATGAAATACTTCAGTATAAACTTATCAAAATAACCTCACCATTAGGATGCCAAATATTACAAAATACTGATGAAGGAAATTAAAGACAAATAAATGCTCCTGGATTAGAATACTCAAAATAGTAAAGATTCTCCCCAAATTGACCTATAGGTTTAATGCAACTCCCATCAAAATCCCAGCAGTTTTTTTGTAGATACAGACAAGCTTATTCTAACATTTATATGCAGTCACAGGCCCTAGGATAAAACAACCTTGAAAAAAAAGAATAAAGTGAGAGGAATCACTCTACCCAGTATTAATGTTTACTATGTAACCACAGTAACCAAGATAGTGTGGTATGGGTGGAAGGCCTGACACTTGAATCAATGCAACACAAGAGAGAACCCAGCAATAAACCCACACAAAGATGCTTAACTGATTTTTGACAAAGGTGCAAAAGCAAATCAATGAAACAAAAAGTGCTTGAGGAATATACACCTCAGGCAAAAATATAACCCTTAACCTAAACCTCACACCTTATAAAGAAATCAAAATAGGCGTGCCTGGGTGGCTCAGTCAGTTAAGCGGCCAACTCTTGGTTTCGGCTCAGGTCATGATCTCACGGGTTGTGAGAGCCCCACATGTCAGACTCCACACTCAGCGGAGAGTCTGCTTGAAGATTCTCTCCTTCTGCCCCTACTCACGTGCATGCACACACTCTCTCTCTAAAATAAATAAACCCTAAAAAAAAATCAAAATAGATTGCTGCCATAAACAGAAAATAAGAGTATAAAATTCTTAGAAAACAACATAGGAGAAAATCATCAGGATCTAGGAATAGAAAATAATTCCTAGACTTGACATGATCCCTAAAAATGATAAAATGATAAACTGGACCTCATCAAAACTAAAAGCTTTTGCTCTGTGAAAGGCCCTATTAAGAAATGAAAAGACAAGCTACATACTAGGAGAAAATATCTGCAAACCACATATCCAATAATGGAATAAAATATATAAAGAACTCCCAATACTCAACATTAAAAAAAGAATCCAATAAGAAACATGGCAAAAGACATCCATGAACGTTTTATAAAAGAATACACTGCAAATAATAAAATGTGGCAAAAATGATGAAATGCTCACCATCATTAGCCATCAGGGAAATATAAAATGAAACCACAGTGAAATACCACTATTAGACTGGATAAAATAAGTAATAGTGAGGACACCAAATACTGGCAAGGATATGAAGAAACTGGATCATTCATATATTACTGGTGGAAATATAAAAAGGCCCAACTACTTTGGCAGTTTCCTATAAAGCTAAATATGCAATTACCATACAACCCAGCAACTGTATTCTTAGGCATTTATCCCAGAAAAATAGTAAGTTCATATTTATATAAAAACCTGTACATAAATGTTCATAGCAGTTCAATTCTCAATAGCCAAAAACTGGAAACAACCCAGATGTACTTCAGTGGGTGAATGGTTAAACAAACTGCTACATCCATATCAGAGAGTACTACTCACTACTCTGCAATAAAAAGGAATGAACTACAGTCACATGCAACAACTTTCATGGACCTCTCTAGGAAATTATGATGAATGGGGGAAAAAAATCAATCATAAAGGGTTACATACTGTATGATTCCATTTATTTAACATTCTTAAAAATTATAACATTATAGAAATGAAAAACAGATAAGTGATTGACAGGTAGGAACTTGGAGATGGGTGACAGCAAGGAGCTAAATGTGTTTAAAAAAGAGCAATATAAAGTATCCTGTGGTGATGGAAATGTTCTGTATTGCAACTATTTGTAGATACATAAACCTACACGTGATAAAATAGCATAGAACTAAACACACACAGACAAAACATACGAGCATAAGTAAAACTGGGGAAATCTATATAAGATCAGTGGATGGTATCAACATTAATATAAAGGTTGTGGTCTTGTACTATATAGGACACAGTACAATATACAAGAGATCTCTCTGTATTAGGTCTTAACACACGCATGTCAATTTAATTCAGTCTACAATTATCTCAAAACAGGAAGTTTATTAGAGAAAAAACACTAAACCTTGGGTCACGACCGGGGCAAAGATTTCTCAGATACATTATCAAAAGCACAGTCCATTAAAAAAAATTGGCCTTCATCAAAATTAAAAACTTTTGCTCTGCAAAAGACACTGTTAAAAATATGAAAAGACAAACCACATACTAGGCAAGAATAATTAAAATCACAAGTGATAAAGGACTCCAGTAAACTAAATAGATTAAAATACTGCACAAGAGATTTAACAAACACTTCACCAAAGAAGAAACAGATGGAAAATAAGCACACAAAAATGCTCAATATCATTAGTCATTAGGAAAATACACATGAAAACCATGAGATATCATTCTATACCTAAAGACTATCTAAAACTAAAAAGACTGACTGTATCAAGTATTGGCAAGGACATGGAATAACTGGAAATCTCATAAAGTGCTAATGGCAATACAAAATGGTAAAACCACTTAGGAAAACAATTTGGCTATTTCTTAAAAAATTAAACATACATCTACCACATGATCCATTCAGCCCACTCTGAGGTATGGACCCAACAGAAATGAAAGCAGTTGTTCATACAAAAACTTGTGCAAGCATGTTCACAGTAGCTTTATTTGCAAAAGCCAAAACCCAGAAATAACCTAAATGTCACCAACAGGTGAACAGATAAACAAACTGCAGAGCATCATACAATGGACTACTACTCACTAATAAAAGAAATCAACTATTCAGCAATAAAAAGGGACAAAGATGCAACAGGATGGAATATCTCAAAATAATTATGCTGAGTAGAAGTTAGAAGAGTACATACTGTATGATTCTACTTATATAAAGTTCTAGAGAGTACAAACTACTATATAGTGGCAGAAAGCAGTTGAGTAGCTAAAAGAAGAAAAATATTTACAATCAATGAAAGAGGATAAATATCCTTTAAAGGATAATTTTACAAATCAGTAAAAAAACACATTAATACCCCATTAGAAAAATGAGCAAAAAACACAAGGAATTCAGCAAAGAAATGCCAGAGCCAACATACCTTAAATATTCTCACTTACTAGTAATCAAAAGAATGCCAGTTATAAATATAAAAAGAAACAATTTTCTTTATCAAATTGCCAAAAATAACATTTTTTTATGGGTAGTATTCAATATTGAATGAAAGCAGTAAAATGTTAAGTATTAAGATACACTGCTTAAGGGCACATAAATAAGAACGACTTTCTGAAAAACCTTTTGGGAGTTGTGGTTCATAAAATGACTCAACAATTCTAACTTTTATGAATCTAATTTATGAAAATAAAAAATGTGACCCAAGACTTATTTCAAGGTGCTCCAGTGCAGAGTTATTCATAATATGGACAAGGTAAATTGCTTAAATGAGAAACTGTGAACTGAATTAGGATATGAGAGAATTAAATCGTAAACATGAAAACTCTGAAAAAATTTAATGATGCAATTTATATAAAGTAGGATTATAACTAGAAATTTTTAAAATTTGTAAATGACTGGAAATAAATAAACTCAAAAAATTAACAAAGGTTTTTTAACAGATGGTGGAGGTATGACTTTTTATTCTAGATGTTCTACAATGTATACTACCTTCATTATTAACAAGAAAAATATGTTATATGAGTTTATTTTTCACACACACAAACATCCATTTTTAACAAACACATGATAAGATTTATGGAAAGCCTCCCACTTTTCTTTAAGGTCCATTTCTAATAAGTCAGTTAACCAGGGGAAGAAAATAAGATCACCATAAAAAGAGGAACCAGAATATTACCCATAAACTCCTCTGTCCGCGTTCCCCAAAGCATTTCACATTTGCCTATTATTTCCAACTTTTAAAGATATGGAATAAAATACAGAGAAGACAGTCTTCTCTGAAAAATAAGGCCCTTTACTTACCATCTTCTGCTAAAATCTTGGCTGCATCTTTATCCTCTTCCCACTTCCCAGTCACAAAGCAATCTCTGATACTATTCATAACCTTACACAGAAAAGTCAGCACTTAGTTGACACGTTCCAATCACTCAACAAAACAACTGAAATTAAGAAACAGTAGTAGGTGACAACTTACCTTTAAATACTTTTCAAGACACATTTTTTTTGGAAATTCTCATTCCAACTAGACATATGAGATATGTTAATCTTTGATGTAGATAGTATAACCATAGAGATAAAAACTTAAATGTCGTAACATTAAGCAGTGGATGGGGAGGTACTATTAGCTCACTGACTTCGTAAGTAAACAAACGTATTTACTAAAGCAACTGATTTTCAAAGATTATTAGTATTCCTAAGGCAATGCAGTTAGACAGCATTTAGAAAGTTGGTTTTACTATTTGTTAATCCAGACTTATTGTGGCTATTTGAAAATTTAATTACTTGACCAATGATAATTTTCTGACAAAGGCTAAATGTCCTGGATAAGCACGATTGGGCAGAAAGTACTGATGAAGTTCTCAGTCTCAGACCTGCTAGATCATCTAGTATATACATGTAGCAGATGCTGGGTGCCCCCCTTAAATATAGAGTAAAACCTGTACACAACTCTCTGTTTCAGAATCTCTTTCCTGGGGAAACTGACCTATGACAGCTCATGTCATTCACTGCCAAGGCCTTAAAAGCACACTTATAGAAATCTTCAGATAGGTCCTGGCTTACACCTCAATCACATTTTGGTCATGAATCATGTTTTTCATATACAACCTCACTCTCAAAGAGCAGCTTTGAGGCTAGCATGATTACAATGGATGCAAAAGCAAATCTGTTCATTTACTCATTTCTTCATGCCTATAATCACTCACTAAATATTTACTAAACATCTGCTCTATGCCAAGAAGCTTCGTAGGCAACTGAAGGATGGCAAACTGTTAGAAGAAAATCCTTACTTCTTTCTCGAAAATTAACAATTGACTTAGGGGAACCAAAGACCAAAAAATTAAAAAATAGACCCTCTATGATAAAAACACTAAACAAACCAAGAGTAGAAGGGAACTTCCTCAACCTGATAAACAGCATCCATAAAAAACCCACAGCTAGCATCATACTAAATGGTTAAAATAGAGAACTTTCCCCCTAAGATCAGGAGTAAGACAAGGCTGTCTCCTCTCACCACTTCTATTCAACACTGTACTAGACATTCTAGCCAGGACAATTAGGCAAGAAATTGAAATAAAGGCACCTAGTTTAGAAAGGAAAACTACCTCTACTCATAAGTGATATGGTCTTGTATATAGAAAATCCTAGGGATCCATTGAAAAACTTTCAGAATAAATGAGTTTAGCAAGGTTGCAAAATACTAGATCAATATACAACAATAAATTCTATTTCTATACACTAACAATGAACAATCCAAATATAAAATTGAAAAAACAGTTCCTTTTACAATGGCACTGAAAACAATAAAATACTGGAAATAAGTTCAATAAAAGAAGTACAAAGCTTATACTCTGATAACTACAAAACGTTCTTGAAAGAAATTAAAGATCTAAATAAATGGAAAGGCATCCCATGTTAATGGAACAGAAGACTTAATATTGTTAAGATATCAATACCATCCAAAGTGATCTACAGATTCAACACAATCCCTATTAAAATCCCAATTGGCCTCTTTGGAGAAATGAAAAAGCTGATCCTACAATACAGTAAACCCAAGAGCTCCAGATAGGTAAAACAATCTTAAAAAAGAAGAACAAAGCTGGAGGACTCACATTTTCCAATTTCAAAACTTACTACAAAGCAACAGTAATCAAACAGTAAGGTATTAGCATAAAGAAAGATGTAAGTCAGTGAAATATAATTAAGAGTCCATAAATAAACCCATGTATCTATGGTCAAGTGATTTTCATTCAGGGTGCCAAGACAAGGCAATGGGGAAAGAACAGTCTTTTCAACAAATGGTGCTAGGACAATTGGATATCTACAGGCAAAAGAATGAAGTTGAACTTATCTCATACCAAATACTAAAATTAACTTGAAATGGATCAATGACCTAAATGTAAGAACTATAAAACTATTAGATGAAAACATAAGAGTGAAGCGTCATGATCTCTGATTTGGCAATGGTTTCTTAGATATGATACCAAACACAGAAACAACAGAAATATAAATAAGTTAAACCTCATTAAAATTTAGAACTTTGTTGGGGTGCCTCGGTGGCTCAGTCAGTTAAACGTTTGCCTTCGGCTCAGGTCATGATGCCAGGGTCCTGGGATCAAGCCCCACACTTGGCTCCCTGCTCAGTGGGGAGACTTCTTATCCCTCTCCCTCTGCCCCTCTAGCTCCCCAACCCCACTCATGCTGTCTCTCACACACTCTCTAATAAATAAATAAAATCTTTTAAAAAAAATTTTAATTTTGCACTTTAAAGACAACATACAGAATGAGAGAAAATATTTGTAAATCATATATCTGACAAATTGAATATATAAACAACTCTTACAACTCGATGACAAAAAAAACACAATATTTAAAATGGGTAAACCAGGGGCGCCTGGGTGGCTCAGTTGGTTAAGCGACTGCCTTCGGCTCAGGTCATGATCCTGGAGCCCCGGGATCGAGTCCCATATCGGGCTCCTTGCTCAGCAGGGGGTCTGCTTCTCCCTCTGACCCTCCCCCCTCTCATGTGCTCTCTCTCTCTCTCATTCTCTCTCTCAAATAAATAAAATCTTTAAAAAAAAAAATGGGCAAACCATATGAATAGACATTTCTTCAAATGGCCAGTAAGCACATGAAAAGATGCCCAATATATTAGCTATCAGAGAAAAGCAAATCAAAACTACAATGAGATACTACTTCACACCAACAGAATGGCTATAATAATAATAATAATAATAATAATAATAATAGTAATAACAAGTGTTGGTAAGGATGTAGAGAAATCAGAAACCACATACACTGCTGGTGGGAATGTAAACCTGTGTAGCCACTTTTGGAAAGAGAAAATGGGGGAACATATGAGGGGGGAAAACTCTGTTTTCAGTAATCATATTAATAGTAACATGCGTAATGTTATTCTGACACTATTTTGTACATAAGTGGGGTAAAGCAAATGAGTGATTCTAATTTCATCATCTTGAAAGTCAAACGGAATTAATTCCCCAGTGGAAAAACAGAGATACAAAAGTAAAATAAAAGAGGTTAAATAAGAACTCTGCAGTTCTGAATCTGAACTGGAAATAACTGTATGAATTCTAGCTTTGGTCACTGAAAGGCCTAGAAACAATGACCAATCCATAGCAGTGTGTATTTCTATGCCTAGATTGTGATGCTGAAATACCATTTTGTACTAAAAGAAATCAGGACTTGTGTATTCCTATGCCTAGATTGTGATGCTGAAATACCATTTTGTACTAAAAGAAATCAGGACTTCTTATAGCTGCTTCCTAGTCTGGCATCAGAAATGTAGAAGATGATCCGGAATACCTCATCATATCAGATGGCAAAGAAGCAATCAAAGACTATTAGGATCATGTCAAAAGAATTTAGGAACCAACTTAAAGAGACTCCCACTGGCCAGAAATGGGATAATAGGAGTATCCATAAGGATGACAAGTTCAGTGGAAGGAAACACTCAATATTAAAGTCTGTGAGTTCAAAATGATACTTAAAAAAGAAAAAGTCACATTTGGAGAATCATTCTGAAAACTAATAAAAAGAATCAAGTATTTATCCTGCTTATATGGAACTAAGTAACCAAATAGTTGATGAGGAGAAGTTTTCTTTATAGAAGTATTCCAGATAATAAATAAAGAGCAATCTGAACAGAATCTCAGCATTTTACATCCTTAATAAGTTAATGGATCTAGGCATTGAGGATCAACAGATTTTAACATCATAAGATGATTTTATGTGCCACCATTTAGGAAGCTGTCTTCCCCTGCCCCCCGCAAAAAAAATCAAACCTAAATCTAATCAAATTTCTAGATGTGCTGTCCATAGGGTAGCTACAACCACATGGTTAATTAAATTCTAATGAATTAAGATTAAATAAAACTAAAATTAAATTAAAAATGTAGTTCTTCTGTCTCACTGGCTACACTTAAAGTACTCAAGAGACACAAGTAGCCACACTGGACTGCTCAATGATCGATAGATCATTTCCATCATCACAGACAGTTCTATTGGTATTGCTCTGCACCATTTTACAGGAAATACAGAAGAGAGGAGCCTGATAAACTGCACAGAAGGATACAATGCAATCCAGAAAAACCAGAATATGAGAAACTCTACACATCAAACAGTTTCTTAAACAAATAAAATATATGGGAAAAAAAGAGATGGATGGAGGGGACTGTAGATTAAGAGACTGAAAAGGCAGAGTGAAAACTAACCCCCCCAAAATCTGATAAAACTAACCTATAGTACAAACTTGGAGGATGAAATTATGAAGAAAAGTAGGAAATGATTACCATAAGAGTCATGGTTCCTTCTGCAGGGAGGACAGGACTATGACTGGGATGGACACACTGTGGTTACATGGGTCCTCACCTAGTAATCCATTACTTAAAACTGTTGTTTTTATGTGGTTTTCTATAACCTGTATGAAATTTTACTGCAAAAAAAAGTTACCTAAAATCTCATAAAGTGCTTAAGTGCTACTCAGTGAATTAAATTAAGTAATATGATAGTGATCAGGCCTAAGGAGTGATATTTAAGCAAAACTGAATGATCAAAAGAAGCCAGCCTTAAGAACATCAGAACATTCCAGAAGAGAAAACTGAGGGGCAAGAAGTCTAAGATGGGATTAAGCCTGGCAAGTTTGAGAACTCAATGAACTCCAGTGTCACTGAAGAGTGGTGAGCAGGGGAAGAAAATTTACCAGTATCATGGATTTTTTTGTTTACAAACAGTAGAAATTATAAATGTTAACTCAGGGACATGAGGTATATCCTAGTTATAAAACACAAAATATTTCAAATATATGAAAAATTATGTGCAATGCTTCAAAATAAAGATTAACACTACTATCCATTTTCCATTTCTCCATAACACATGCACAGAGTCTGCCTAAACTCAAAACACATTATTGCTTAGGATGCAGTCCAATATCTGGGGGAATGTCCTATTATCTCACAAAAATGAAAAGCTAGTAACAGGCAGGAAATACTGAAATCACATAATCTTCTTTTAGAACAATTCCCTAATTGCCTCAGAAGTGAAACAGAGATTCATATTCAGCCTTACCTCTTCTAAATCCCAATCATGGGGCGCCTCCACATGAAATCTGGAGCAGTCCAAAGAGTCAAGCTTATGTTTACACTCTATTGAAGGCTGGCTGACACGAAACAACCCTCCAAGTTCTTCCCTGGTATCACCATCTTCTTCTTCATTATCCTCTGTCACTAAAGAGACCACCATGATGAAAAAGTGAGAACAAATCTTCACCCTAAAGGACCTGGGACTATGGGTGCCTGTTTGTGGTAGGTATGGTGGTGTCCCTGAGTGCATCAGCTACAGAAAGAGAAAAGGCCAGGGAACTACTGCTCAATGTGTCTGGAGGACCTAGGCCCTCCTACAAGAAAGCAGCAAAGTGTTCAGGGAGGAGACAGAACGTTGTGGGTTACGGAAAGAAAGGGACATTTAAAGGCAGAGCTTTTAATTAGCATAAAGAGTTCCTCTCGAAGACTGCTGAGTCTCTAATCACTAAGAGTACTTAGGCAAATTTGCAACGATGTGGATGGAACTGGAGGGTGTTATGCTGAGCGAAAGAAGTCAATCAGAGAAAGGCATGTATCATATGACCTCACTGATAAGAGGAATTCTTAATCTCAGGAAACAAACTGAGGGTTGCTGGAGTGGTGGGGGGTGGGAGGGATGGGGTGGCTGGGTGATAGACACTGGGGAGGGTATGTGCTATGGTGAGCGCTGTGAATTGTGAAAAGACTGTTGAATCACAGATCTGCACCTCTGAAACAAATAATACAGTATATGTTAACAAAAAAAAAAGAAGATAGCAGGAGGGGAAGAATGAAGGGGGGCGAATCAGAGGGGGAGACGAACCATGAGAGACAATGGACTCTGAAAAACAAACTGAGGGTTCTAGAGGGGAGGGGGGTGGGAGGATGGGTTAGCCTGGTGATGGGTATTAAAGAGCACTGGGTGTTATATGCAAACAATGAATCATGGAACACTACATCAAAAACTAATGATGTAATGTATGGTGATTAACATAACATAAAAAAAAAAAAAAAGAGTACTTAGGCAAAACCTGAATGGAAATCAGCACACACCAACCTTTCGATTCAATGCTCCTAGCTCCCATATACTCCTTTGGCCTTGTTCTAATCACATAGTAACTGGGACCACAATATAAAATGCACCACTTTGTTCTTTTCTGGCACTAAATTCTACCCAAAAAAATGTCCTGAAGGACTCTGGATAGAGGATATAAAATGACATAATGGAGAGCATTCTCGTCAAAAGTTTTATGGCAAACCCATGAGCTGATGATTAAAAACATCTGCTACATATAAACTACGACAGCCAACGATATCATATGGATTTCAAAAGTACCACCCAAATCCTCCAACCAATTTCCTCATCTCCCTTCCAGAAAATGGTCTAAGAAACTAAAACGTTTCTAGATGTGAACCAGAGCTCTCTTACCTGTGCCATAAATAAGCTTTCGAAGGTTTGGAGTTGCCTGTTGCTGCCTCAGAAAGGCCTCAGCTGCCTTCCTGGAAAGGTCTTCCTTCCACTTGAGGGCGCCTGGAAGGACCAACGCCAACATGGGTTAAGTGTGTTTATCTATCCTTTCTGCCTTGAGCTCACTGCTCATTCATCCTCAAATCCTTGAGTGCAATATTTGAAAAGTTAACAAAATCTCCAAAACAGCAGACTCCCAAATGTAGACATTCTATTTGTAGAACATTTCCAGTGCCAAGTTTATAAGAACAGTTACACTAAATTTAAGCATACCTGAAGTTTCTGTGGAATAGTTGTTTTCTTCCTTATAATCTTCTTCCTCTTTAAGTAAGTCTTCCACATCACTGGTCTCATCAGTTAAGTTCTCTGACCCCAGTCTCTGACCACCGGCCACTTGAAAAGACTCTGGAAACTTTTTTCTAATAACCTCTTCATTTTCTGAATCCTCATCCTCTGTACTGAGACAGGAGCTTTCTTCAGTTTCATCTTCAGATGCAAATGCCTCTTCAGCTGTGCAATGGCCTGAATCTGAAGTGGTGAGGGTTGCTTTCTCCAAATTCAAGCTGTTACTCAAACCATTAGTTTGTACAAGTCCTGCTTTACTACTGTCTCCAACAACTTTAGATTCTGAAATAACCCTCTCTCCTGAAGGGGAGTCGTCTTCTTCACTGCTTCCACCGGCTTCCTCTGCTTCTCCTTCTTCCTCTGAGCTCCTCTCGAGATCATCATCGCTATCAGCAAATGCTGGCAAGTCCACCTCGAGGTCTTCTTCCATCTCCTCGAGTCTCTGCCGTTTGACACGTCTGCCCGTCGCATACACCGTATTTGTCATTTCAGCATCTGCCTCTTCTGTTTCGTCATCACTAGAGCTATCGTCCAACCTGTCACCTTCAGACATTTCTTCATCATCTTCGTCATCACTATCTCCAGACTCATCTTCATCTCCAAAAATGGCTTTCCGACGCACTCGGCCAGTTTTCAAATCCATCTGCTTTTCCTCTTTTGGCATCCACTGCCTATATGACCAAGTAAATGCAAAATAACTCAATTTGTACAGTAACTGGCTACTCTAGACATGGCAAGTCAATACTTAGGCAAACAGAAGATAATATCAAGGAATGGTTTTAAATAACATAGCATAGAAAGAAATGATTTGATAAATACTGGGAGAGATACTGAGCAAACTCAAGCACAGTTCCCTAACACCTTTCTTCAAAAGAACTTATAAAGAGGTAACCTTTAAAAAACAAAAAGTCTAACATTAGGGAAAAATTGCTCTAAAGGGAAGTGAGTGTTTGATCAATATTTTAGAAGACTGATCATTTCCAAGCTTGAAATAGATGATCCTTAAATGACTGATTCCAGATCCAAAGCCAGGAAAATACAAAGTTAAGCCTGGAACATCCTGTTGTGTCATAAAGTCAGGAAATGCTCAAAGGCTAATAGGCAAATGCCAAAAGGACACAGGAGACAGAATGAAGGGATAATGTAGGCAACAGAAAGAATGATAATAATAGGATAATAACAAATGGAATTTTTTAAAAAGTCAATTAGTCAAGAGTGATATTAAAATAAAGGGGTAGAAGTAAGAGCTTCCTGTTAAAGATGCCAGCTAACATATTAAGAATACTGTACTTAACTATCATCTATACCATCTGCTAATTAGAGGGCAGCAGATAAATTTTTCCAAAAAATTTTCCTTTGTATACATTTATAATAAATTATAAACTAGATGATTTCAATCATTTTCAGACTGATTTTTATTGGGAGTCACACATAAATCACTAAATAAAACCAAAACACTCATTATGTATAAGATATACAAATTCCCAACCCAGACTAAAAATAATTCAAATAAGCTACATATTAGTGGATACTGACCCAGGACATACTACAACACAGTCTAAGGAAAACTTTAAGAGATAAGATATGTAGCTTCTTAACAACCACCTGAACAAGCTTCCTTACTCTGCTTATACTAGTATTTTGCCACTAAAAGAAAGCCAAGTGGCCTCAGGGCTCCTAAGAATCAAAAGCAACCTATAGAAAACATTTTGTGATATCTGAGGAATATTCTGGGTTTGCTAAAAACTGAATCCTGTATAATATTTCAAGAATACCTCCATGTAAGGTCACATAACTGAAAAGCCCTCAGAAACATATGTATATACAAAGCAAAGCAAAAAAACCTGGAATGAATCCCACCAAAAGGTGTATTGATGGCAGAATGATAGGTGATATAATCTTCTGTAATATAATATTTTTTTATGAAAAACAAAAAAATGGCAAACTTACCCTTGATTATCTATATCCTCTGACCCCAGTGGTTTGGAATCCGAAAAAAGTGTCACTCTACTTGAAGCCATCTTGGCATCGATAGTGGAATGGGTGGAAATGAGACTTTGTACCAGTTCATGAGTGGGCCTTACCTCGTCCTGTCAAGGCCACCAAGAAAGGGAAAGTGAGGAACACACAAGAATTCGGAAGAGACACATACTGGTTTCAATCAGTTTCTCAAAATTATCCTAAACATAGTTTCTGAAAACATTCCTTATTGCCTCAAAAAAAAAAAAAAAAAACAAAAACCTAGTCTAAAATTGACCTCTGTCTTCATTAAACTTTTCCAAAGTTCATGGAGTATACAACCTGATAACCTAAATACTTAGCTAGAAAAACCTTAAGTGCCAATGCTACACAAAACATTTAGTTTGCCCAATAAAATTCCATTGCAGAATAAACAAAATGAAAATCTGGGGTTCATTTAAAAAAAATTCTGCTGTTGGGCGCCTGGGTGGCTCAGTTGGTTAAGCGACTGCCTTCGGCTCAGGTCATGATCCTGGAGTCCCGGGATCGAGTCCCGCATTGGGCTCCCTGCTCGGCAGGGAGTCTGCTTCTCCCTCTGACCCTCCTCCCTCTCATGCTCTCTGTCTCTCATTCTCTCTGTCTCAAATAAATAAATAAAATCTTTAAAAAAAAAAAAATTCTGCTGCCTTTGATTCAAAATTTTCACTTCAAGGAATTTACTGCATAGAAAGATCCCTCCCAGTGACCAAAACTGCATGTTTGGGAGTGCTAACTGCAGCAATGTTCAAACCGGGGGAAGTTAGGGGTGACCTCCCCACAGATTTCCAAGGGTTGGTTCAATAAATAAGATTTATCCAGACAACGAAATATCACACAGCTGTAAAAAAGACCAAAGCAGCTCTACAAATACTAACAGGGAAAAATGGAATCATGTATTCTTAGGTGTCCCCCAAAAGTTGCAAGAGCATTTAAAGTTGGAGCCCATATAAGAAATATTATGGGGCACCTGGGTGGCTCAGTCAGTTAATCTACCTTCAGCTCAGGACATGATCCTGGGGTCCTGGTATCGAGCCCTGTATCAGGCTCCCTGCTTGCGGGGGAGGCCTGCTTCTCCCTCTGCCCCTCCCCACTGCTTATGCTCTCTCTCTCGTGTTCTCTCTCTAGCCCTCTCTCTCCCTTTCAAATAAATAAAATCTTTAAAAAAAATAAAATATTACTTCTCTCTCTCTCTCACAGACACACAAAGACCATCTATATGTATACAAATAAATGGTATTTACATGTAATATGTAATCATCTAATTATACATAATATAATTTAGATAAATATGCATATGTTTAGAGAGAAAAATAAAAAAGAGAGAGCAAAGAGAGCTAGAAAACACAGATATTGTATAGGCATACTTCAGAGATATTGTGGGCTCGGTTCTAAAACACCACAACAAAGTGAGTCAAATGAAATTTTTTGGTTTCCCAGTGCATATAAAAGTTATGTTTATACTATACTGTAGTCTATTAAGTGTGCAATAGCATTATGTCTAAAAAATATGTACACACCTTAATTCAAAAATACTTTATTGCTAAAAATGCTAATCATTATTTGAGCTTTCAGTGATAATCACGACAGATACTGTAACAAATATAATAATAATGAAAACATTTGAAATATTGTGAGAATTAACATAATGTGACACAGAGACACAAAGTGAGCAAATGCTGTTGGAAAAAAGGCACCGACAGACTTGTTCAATATAGGGTTGCCACGAACTTCAATTTGTAAAAAAGGCAATATTGGTGAAATGCAATAAAGCGAAGAACAATAAAATGAGGTATGCTTGTATAAAGAAAGACAGGAAGTACAAGCACCAAACTGCTTGCAATGTTCACACTAGAAGACCTTGGATCCCCTGTGTGTCTTTTTATTTTTTTTTAAAGATTTTATTTATTTTTCAACAGAGAGAGAGACAGCGAGAGAGGGAACACAAGCAGGGGGAGTGGGAGAGGGAGAAGCAGGCTTCCCGCCGAGCAGGGAGCCCAATGTGGGACTCAATTCCAGGACCCTGGGATCATGACGTGAGCTGAAGGCAGACGCTTAACGACTGAGCCACCCAGGCGCCCCTTCCCCCGTGTGTCTTGGCAACAGAATGGAGAACATGTATTTTACTTTCTGCTTAGTGCAATTAAGTATTCTGTATATTTACAATATACATTGTAGCTTTTACCATAAATACAAATAAAGATAAAAAGCTTCAGTATATAAAAGCTGACTACATTATTTCCTGTCACTTTCCTCTTACCGATTCTTGGAAGCCATGGCTGCCACCAAGATCGACATAAACAGCATCTTTGTCGTATAGGACACCACCAACTCCAGAGAGAGGTGCATAAACCAACTTCTCCTTCTCATTTAAGCAGCGCTTCTTTTGTTGTTCAGGAAGGGCACAGGGGTCCGGGAGGAAACTGACATCACTCACAACAAAATCTCCTACACCTGGAAGACAGATAGAGGAAGATGGCCTCAGCTGTAAGTGTATCATCAACGGTCAACAAAAACAGCCCACAGTTGGAAGGCTTCAACCACAAGGATATCGTTTGTCATGGCACTCTGCCTCTCTAGCTAACCAATGTCATCAGAACAGAGGGGATTTGGTCAACTCAACACCTTCGCTAGCTGAGGAAGAGCTCAGTTAGTCTTAAAACTTCTGGCATTGTGGCTCTATCTTATTTGGCCATTTTTCAGTTTTCCTGAGAAAAGAAGTAACTCATCCCAAGAGTTCTACAAATTTGGTAAATTTTACAACAAAAGGATACCTGGCATGTGAATTTGGCTTTTATTTTTCAAGTGTGCTCCTCTTAAATAACCATAAAGAGACACCTTTCGGTCACACTTGATATTTGTTCGAATATCTTCTGGGTTTGTCAAATCTTCCATCCTAGAAAAATAAAACCCAATCGTAAGGTAGAAATAAATGTCAAAGTTTTTGTACCTCCCTTCATGTGTCAAAGACTGATCAAATTCACTAGTTCACTAAACATGTTGTTTAGAAAATTATAGGAAATACAGATATAAGGAAGTGTAGTTCATCATCTCCCAAAGGAAAAGAAGCAAACACATGATTGCACTGCTCTTAGGCTCTACGTAATATACATTCTGTGAGTAAAATACCAGAAATGGGAAATAACGTGCACCTGGGGTTAAGGAAGAGATGAAAACATATCCAGAAAAACCCTTTATGGAAGAAGATTAAGCTTTGATCTGGGTTTTTTTGGTGTCCTGGATTCTGGCAAGTAGAGAAAGGGATTCCAGGCTGAGAAAAGAGTATGGAAAAAACATAAAGAAAAGAAAGCACAAGGGCACATCTGGGTGACTAGAGCACCATGGTCCAAAGACAGTTATCACTGAAGATTAAGGTTGAAAAAGCAGGATAGGACCATATCGTGTAGCCTTAAATGCTTCAAAATCCTCACATTTTTTCTAAACATTTCATACTTTACTCCTGAAGCCACAGCATCTTTAGGTAA
Organism: Neomonachus schauinslandi; assembly: GCF_002201575.2. Classification (NCBI taxonomy): domain Eukaryota; kingdom Metazoa; phylum Chordata; class Mammalia; order Carnivora; family Phocidae; genus Neomonachus; species Neomonachus schauinslandi. The sequence goes on from NC_058408.1 coordinate 117,642,033, forward strand.
TGATACAAAAAAAGGAGATATTTTCCACCAACTACATTTCTCCCTCATTATTCAAAAATAAGAACAAAATAAGCTCTATTACTGTTATTTTTCTGACCTTTGTAGCTTTGAAATATACCGGCCAGAAAGAAAAACTTTACATGTACTTTTTACCTGTCTGCTAGGATATAAGGATGAGAGGTTTGCCATGTAAGAGGCCTAAACTTCATAACTGTAATAAAACGGCCCAGATTGTGAATTTCTTGGTTTTGATATTCTCCATGTACCATTCCAGAAAGGTAGAACAGCTTGGCACCCTAAACATTAAAAAAGCAAAAAATTAAATTTCAATTAAATTCTTGTCAATACTATATCATAATAAAGACCTCTAAATAAGAAGCAATCTTTTTTTTTTTTTTTAAAGATTTTATTTATCTATTTATCTATTTTATTTATTTATTTATTTATTTTATTTATCTCCCCGCTGAGCGGGGAGCCTGATGCGGGACTCGATCCCAGGACCCCGGGATCCTGACCTGAGCCGAAGGCAGTCGCTCAACCAACTGAGCCACCCAGGCGCCCCTAAATAAGAAGCAATCTTAAGGGAGACTTCTAGAAAACCACTTATCAGTGCTTCCCAAACTTCTCTGCCTTCTTTCAGTACTCTTGTTAGGGCTTAGTAGAGGCAGAACTGCAAATACATTTAGTTTCAAGATTGCTCTCCAGTCAAGCAGTGGCATCTGTCTAGAGTACTGCACAGGGAGGACAGTGAGGCTCCTGGGCACAGAAAAACTTCTATGACCAATGGGCCACAGCAGTATGCAGGGGAGAGTGGACTGGCAGTATGTGTGCGCTATAGTTCCTGGTCCTGTAACTACGGGAAACTTCAGACAAACTCTATTAAATAATCACAAATCTAAAACATTTAGAGACAGGTATTGCCTGGTGCTGGGGCGGGGGGGGCGCTACAGAGACAAATGAGACACACCAAGAGTTCTGAAATACAGACTATTTTGAGGAAATACTGCAGGGACTATGAACAGATATATAAAAGAAATTCCAAAGGTGAATCCTGAAGGGGTGCTTATTAATCTCTCCTACTCAACCTATTTTTTTTTAAAGATTATAGTGTTAGTATTCAATAATTAATTCTCTTCCTACCGGGTAGACTTCTGTCCAGAACCTATGTTTTAATCGCTTCTTTGTCTTCTTCAGTTGTTTATTATGCTTGAAGGAATCTAAGTGAGTGAGAACGCCCATAATTTTGGGAAAGCCATGTACTTGACAGATGTTTAGAAACTCAAATGTTTCCATTTCAAACCCAAAGCTGGCATCTATAAGCATCAAAACCTAAAACAGAAAACACAATTACTCAAGGAAGCTACTCAAAACAGACCATAAACAAACTATAGTCTGTGGGCCAAATCTGACCCATGACCTGTTTTATAACTAAAGTTTTACTGGAACACAGCCATATTAATTTATTTATGTACTGTCTACACCTGTGTTTGCACTACAACAACAAAGTTAAGCAGAGGCAAAAGAAACTATGACCCGCAAAGCTTAAGATATTTACCATCTGGCCCTTTACAGAAAAAGTTTGCCAACTCCTAATCTGGACTAAATCAAATGATTACTTAGGGATCATCGTGACAGAGAAAATGCCACCCTTTGACTTTCTCTAAAAGGCAACCATAAGACAATATCCACCACAATATAAATTTCCACTTCAAGAATCTGGATGTATTAGAAATAACTCAGAAAAAGCTGGGTCTAATTTGGCCCTCACCTGGAAAGTTCTCACTTCAAGAAATAAAAATTTTTGTAAGGTATTTTTAGGCCAAATAACAGGTCTCTAACAAGAAAACCAAGCAACAGATCTCTGACATCCAAAAAATGGGATGAAGTGGTAATCAGTGAAAAATACCAAAAATGTAAGAAAACTAAACATTTTTGTTTCGGTCTTCTCACAGGGAAAAAAAAAAAAAAAAGGTTTTTGCTGGGAGGTATATAGTAGGAAAGCTCTATCTTATGTTAATTTATAACATGCATTTGCTCAGAAACTAAAAAAAAAAAAAGCTATCAGTTTAGAATTGAAAGGAATGCTAATCTATAAGAAAATATAAGCATATAAGACCAATTTTTAAGATTTTTGACTTCAAACATGCAAAATAATTTCAGAGTCCATTACTGGATACTTCTAGTTTTAATATATTAAAGACATCTCTGTTCTCATCTTTCTGTAGCTAATTGAAACACACACACACACACACACACACAGAAACAGAATCAGAAACACTTATCTTTGGTTAAATTAAGGAACATTCATAATCCTAAACCACAAAATACATGACATGACGGTGGGCCACTGAGCACTGCAAGAAAGTACAGCGGCCACTGCAGACCACAGGCCAAGCTGGCAGCAGAGTTCTTCCACGCCCCTGAACAGGTTGAAGGTGAGCGGCTGGAAGTGGAATAGCCCTATATCCCATTTGACACCATAGAGTGCCACGGGCCAAGCAATTCATTGTAGGAACAGAAGAATAGGTAGCAACAGCCCCTTAGCTGACAATGTTGTCAACTAAAGATAAATGAAGCCTGTATTATTCCTTCAAAGCACACACGTGCACATACACACAAATTCATGTATGTACATGCCTTTGCTGTGACTTAGGAGGCTTTATGACAACCCAGAGCAGAGCAATCAACATTTTTAAACAAGTTAAAAAATTATGGTACATGCAACAGAATACTTAAAAAGAACGAGGTTGAGCTATAGTACTTATATACTTTTAAGACATACTGAGTGGAAAAAAAAAAAGCAAAGTACAGAACAGAATGTATAATAAATAGTGTATGCTTTAAAAGTGTTGCATGTGAATTTATATACATATCTAGAATATTGCTTTGAGGGAAACTGGGAGACTAGGGGTCATAGCAGGAAAGAGAAAACATGCATTGTACTCTATAATACAGTTTGAATACTTTACCAAATGCATGGGTTCCTTTTTAAGTCTTAAAAAGATGTATATGAAAGACATCTTTCTTAATATGTCTATGCTTTTAAAATTAGGGACTTGGTATATTTTACATAAAAAAGGAACCAATGACTCATATGCTAAACTATTGTAATCATTTCAAAACGCGAGATTTAATTAGTTTATACTATTTTATGTTGACAATGACACACTTCTTTTTATTAATAGTATAGCATTACATGTTCAAAATTTGAATGGCATTGAGTTTTCTGATATTAGAATGGCACAGCTATAACATCTACATTAAATTACTTTTTATTTTATATTTTAGGACACTTCCTGGGCCAAAGGTTAAAATCTGTAGCTCATGTTACCAAACAGCTTTCCAGAAATTGTTGAACCAAAAAAACAAACAAAAAAACGGCCTCTGTTACTGCACTCTTCCTAATCAATATGGCTTTATTTTTTTCTTAGATTTATTTTTGTTAACTTAAAATGTAATTAATGAACATTACCATTAAATGCAATCAAAGTTGCACAATTTCCATATGTTGTGTACTGTCTAGATTTTCTATTATAAACCCTGACAACTTCTCAAAGGCAATTCATGAACTTATTTTGTCATAATCATTAAGAACTGGAGTTTCTGGCACCACCAAGAGCAGAGTTCCTATACTCAGAAACTACTTAACTTCTAGGGACTCAATTTCATCCTATGTAAACTGGAGATAATACCTACTTACCTCTAAGGCATACTGGGGGATTTGATGAACTAAATTTCTAGAAAGCTGTTAGCACAGTGCCTAGTAAGGGTTCAAGAAATGGTCTCACTACTTATATATTTGTATGTCTGTCTGTCTGTATGTATATCTTAATTAACTATGTTAAAGGTTTTTCTGTAATTCGCTTGTAGATTTGAGACATTTCACTGTGCATATTCCATTCTTATTATAACAGTATTATCATAATCATCAATTCAAACACATCTATGGTATCCCTGATTATATTCACCATTCCTTTAATAATCATAAGCCTTTCTTTCCTTCAACATGAGATAAATAATATACCACACTGCTGTTAAGTCCTCATCAGAAATTCACACTGCCCCCACTGACTTACCAAATCTGCCACTTTAGCCAGATCAATCATCATGTTAATGTCACACCCACATTCAATAATGGTGAGTCTGCGCTTTTTACCTGTAAGTGAAAAGACAACAATTTCATTTTTTTTTTTAAGATTTTATTTATTTATTTTAGAGAAAGAGAGAGCATGCTAGTAGGGGGAGGAGCAGAGGGAGAGGGAAAGAGAGAGAGAGAAAATCTCAAGCAGACTTTGCGCCGAGTTCGGAGCCCCACACAGGGCCCGATCTCATGACCCTGAGATCATGACCTGAGCCTAAATCAAGAGTCGGATGTTTAACTGACTGTGCCACCCAGGAACAACCCCCAAATTCTACTTTAAAAAAAAATATCCATTTACTCTAATTACCATTTTAAATTCTATCCAGTAAAGCACCATATACCCTTACACAAGTATGCCAGAAGTTCATTTTTATAGGAGAAAACTGATAAAATAAATTCCATCTTGGTTTTCTTGCTAGGTTCCCTAATTTTAAAATAATATCAGAAGTTTATCCACATGAATAAAGTGCTCAAACACGTAAAATTCTGCCTGGAATGGGCAGACAAGCAAGCTTCACGATGACCATGATCCTGCTGTTCAGCAGCAGGCCAACACTTCCATCTTTATCAAAGTTCCCCACATTCCCACTGTAGCTAAAAACATCCTCAAACATAATGCAAGAGAATCTTCATGGAACAGTCATTACTTCTAACTTAAGTTAAAAGGAATCAGTCTGTGACTCTCGATCTTAAAGTTGAGCTCAAGCCCCACGTTAGGGCAGAGTTTACAATCAATCAATAAATATATAAATACATACACACATAAATACATACATACATAGAAGAATAAATACATAAATACATACATACATACATAAAAGTGGGGTGCTTGGCTATCTCAGTCAGTGGAGCATGCAACTCTTGATCTCCAAGCCAGGAGTTCAAGCCCCACAATGGGGGTAAGAGTTTACTTTAAAAAAAAAAAAAAATGAGTAAGAAATCTGTCAAAATGACAGGAATGCCTTTATGATAAAGAAAAAGCTTTGGGGCACCTGGGTGGCTCAGTTGGTTAAGCATCTGGCTCTTGGTTTTGGCTCAGGTCATGATCTACAGTTCCTGAGATGGAGCCTTGCATGGGGCTCCGGGCTCCATGCTCAGTGGGGAATCTGCTTGAAATATTCTCTCCTCTGCCCCTGTCCCCACTTGCTCTTGCGTGCTCTCTCCCTAAAATAAATAAATAAATCTTAAAATAAAATTTAAAAAAAAAGAAAGAAAGAAAAGCCTCAATCCAACTATATTATTGCTATAATAAGAAATTTCAGGGGCTCAGTAGAGCATGTACCTTTTTTTTTTTTTAAAGATTTTATTTATTTATTTGAGAGAGGGAGAGAGAGCACAAGCAGGGGGAGCCGCAGAGGGAGAGGGAGAAGCAGGCTTCCTGCCAAGCAAGGAGCCCAATGTGGGACTCGATCCCAGGACCCTGAGATCATGACCCAAGCTGAAGGCAGACGCTTAACAACTGAGCCACCCAGGCGCCCAAAGCATGCAACTCTTGATCTTGGGGTTGTGAGTTCAAGCCCCACGTTGGGTGGAGAGATTACTTAAAAATAAAATCTTTTTTAAAAAAAAAAAAAAAGGAAAGAAATTTCAGATTCTTTCATTGCCATTTGGGAATTTATTTCATCTTCCCTCAAACAGAAAGGTCACCATCTTCCAGACCAGACAACTTCTCACAGAAAAAGAGAGGAAATCTCCCTCACTTTCCTAACAATGTGGCTTCACGAGGGCAAGCAGGTATGCCTGACACACAGCGGATACTCACTACCTGGCAAATGAAGGTTGTCACCATGAACAACCCAGGCTGCCCAGGCCTGCCAAACCTCTCAGAGAACACACCTGGCAAATCCATATAGCAGTCAGAATTAGGTATACATCTACATCATTATTATATCAGGGAATCTATCCTTCTTTGAAGCTATAGCCGATTTAGTACAAGAGAGGTAATATGAAGTGAGAACATTACTTTAACATTTACCAGTCCAACAGAATGTTCAACAAAGACATGCCTATCCCTCAGATGACATATGCCCTATCAGCCTGGGGTAGCACCCTCCTACCTGACACGATCGTTACAGGGCCTCTGATCTCTGTCAGCTTCTGCCTGGTGAAGTTCCGAATGAGGCACTGGATCAAAGTGCTCTTTCCAACTTTTGGAGGCCCCATCACCACCACCACTATTGGTGGGGGCTCTAACGGAGTTCGATCAACCACTGGAATGTGATGCTTTTTTGTCTTCAAATCTTGAGTCCTATTTGTAAAAAGAAAGAAAAATTAAATCCACTTTCAAAATATAAAAGGCATCATCCTTATAAGTAAAGATTTTAAAGAGAGCAGAACAGACAATATGGATACTATTAACTTGTTAACTTCTAGACCTAATCCAAATAACCACTTTAGTAAACATATAACAGATTGACTTCAACAGTATAAAGTATTGAAAACTATACACACCTTAAATCTGATTGCTTTATTAGCTGACTGTACTAGTTTAAAAAAAAAAGATAAACATGCAAGCAGTGTATCATAATGAATAACAGCAGGAGCTGTGGAGTTAAATTTGGCTCTCCTATTAGAATTTAATTCAATAATGTTTAAAGTACAATGGCTGGCATATAATAAGAATGCATTAAATAAAGCTATTTATTACTACATATTATATGAAACATATCCAGAAAAAAACACAAGCACACTTATTACCATAGAAACTGTTTAAATTTTACAAATTCTTTCTTTCTTTCTAGAAGGCTCCAGGCGCAGTGTGGGGTCCAACATGGGGCTTGAACTCACATAAAGAGTTGGATGCTTAACTGACAGAGCCACCTAAGAGCCCCACAAACAAAGAAATTCTATAAAGAAAAACTCTTAAGCTTTTCTCTTGGGCAAAAAAAGCCAATCAGTGGGCAGATACTGGAGGCAAGACTACTTGCTCACATTTTATTTTTTTATTTTTTTAATGTAGGGTCCATGCCCAGCATGGATCCAATGCAGGGCTTGAACTCACAACCCTGAGATCAAGACCTGAGCAGAGATCAAGAATTGGATGCTTAACCAACTGAGTCACCTAGGCTCACATTTTAGTAAAAGGAGTATGGCATGCATCTTCATGTCCTTCAAAGCTGTTAAAGACTCATGAATCCAAACATCTGGGGAGGCTCCTACTGTTTAAAAAGAATAAATGGAATGAACAACTAGACTCCAGCTAAACATACCTGTGAAAGGATCGAGCCATCCGCACAGCAGACTGGACTGCAAAAGCTTTGGGGTTTCTCTTCCGGGCATCTTCCTCGTCTCCAAGTTGGAGATCCTGCAGATGCCGTTTCTTTTTCTTCTCAGCTTTGGGCCCACTGTTTTTCTTTCTGTGTTTCTTCTGGTCCTTAGTCTCCATAGTGGCTTTTTCCCAATTCACAGGTAACTCTAACCTACATTGATAAGGCAGGGATATGGGAAACATTTTATAATCCAGAAAACACCCAAGGAAAAACAGCAAATTTCATTTATTTCTTTATGAAGAGATAAGGTATTCCTGCAACAAGGATAGAAATTGCTTAATACTATTCCCCATTTCATTTCTCTGTTATGCTATAAATTAGATTTGCTAGTTCCTTCTGCTTATGTTACTTTTTATTCATCTTAAGTGTCTATATCAGCACTATTTCTGCAATAATGCAGAAACCTATACTTTTCAACACAGTGGCCACTTAGCACATGTGGCTTCTGAGAACTTAAAATGGACCCAGTGAAACTGAGAAACTGAAATTGAATATAATTTTAATTAATTCCATTCTAAATTTAAATAGCCATATGTGACTAGTAGTTACCATACTGGACTGCTCAGCCCAAAATATCAGTTACACTAATGAAGTGGTTTCCAAACTTAAACCATCTTTAAGACATTTTAACAAATTAAAGCATTTTAATAATCCTCCAACATGATAACATGTGTTACTTTTAGTACCTGTTGATTCTGTAAAACTTTTAAATTACAATAATCATTTATATGCATTTAAAAAAATAGTAACATCTAGATGTGTGAGATATGGTTGATTGTGGATGATGCCTGGAGACCACATGTATTTGCAGAAACCCTTACAAAGATTTCTGAGCGTCCTAGGAATTCATGGCCCATAAACTGAGAAACACTGAATTAGTGAGCTTTTTTAGGAAACCAGGCTGTATACAATCTGAGCACTTGGCTAATTAAAAAAAGAAAAAGAAACTAAGAAAAAAGGAAAAAAAGGTCACTTCACTCAGTTAAGTTACTGAATTAATTTCAGTTCAATAAATGTTTGTGCCTGCCTATAATGTACTAGGCATTTTGCCAAGAGAGGACTACAGCTGTGATCCGACTAGCGAAGGAAATCCAAACTAGTATCTTTCATGCCATGCAGTAAAGGGCCACATGAGAAGGCTGCACTTAGGAGATCAGAGACTTCCCACGGACACACACCAGCGCCAGTAGAAGTCCACATATACCAGCATAATGTCAGGAAACACCAGCCAGGAGTTAGGAGAGCCGAGTTCTAGGGAACGCTTTGAAACTAAATAGCTATGTGATTTCAGGACGTTATTTTTCTTCTCTACTACATTTTGTTCCCAAACGTGTACTGACACTTTTCTCCCTCTCTCGGGGGGCGGGGAGAGGGATGGGAAAAGCACAACATGGAATCAACAGATGTGGCCCAGGTCTGAGTCACGGGCTAGGATTATCCCGCCAAGGAACGACCTCTCTCTTCTCCCTGCCACCTCCCCACCCGGTTCGGGCTCTCCGCACGAATTCATTCAGCCATTCCAAGAACCTCGGAGCAAGACTCCGGCACGCGCTATGTGTGACCGGTCCAGCGCCTGAGGCGCTCTTCAGGGGCAAAGACTGTCCTGGCCGACTTTGCCAAGCACGACTCGCAAAACTCTCAGAGCCCCAGTCCTCGGGTGCCCACCACCGCCGCCTCCCCTACCCCGCGGCCGTTACCGGGTTCACAACCGCTACTTCTCAGGCCCGCATGGACAGCGCCGGAAACGGAAATGCACCCTACGCGCGGACTCTACAGGCCGGCAGGAAACAAGGATGCAGAAGAAACAGACCGGCCAAAGGATGACTCGCGGGAAAGCCGGAAGGAAGGCTCCTGATTGGCTGAGGACGGGCGCAGGCGACAACTGCGCGGTGCGATCCAACCTGAGGCCGCGCGCCGCCCGGACCCGGCGGGGACGGCGGCCGCACTGCCCACACGGCTTTGGGACTCCGAGCCAGTTCGTCGCGCACGTCTGAGTTCCCCCGGAGGCCGTGGCGACAGTGCGGCCTAGAGCCCGTTCCTTGGTGTAGGACGAAGGACGAAGTAACATATTTAGTCTCGGTCAACCGGAGTCGTGGCCCCCGTCGCCTCCGAATGCCACCGGCATCAGGTCCCTCCATGGCCTATTGGAATAGCCCACGGTTGGGAGTCTGTCTGGCTCATCTGCCTGCTCATCCTTAAAGATGGCAGAGCTGGACATTCTCGGACTTCTTCAGTGCTGTAATTCCCTTCTTTGCCAGCACCGAGACTGAGGGCAGGGACAAACTCTGACTCAGCACGTTCTCTGGTCCTGGAAATGGGCCTTTCCGCGGAAGAACGCAGCCTCTTGCAGTTTCTTCCAGCACGGGTTTGCCCTCCCAGGGCCCTGCCCATTCCCACCTGAGGGACTTCTTGAAATTCATCTAACCCCCATCTCAGGTGAGCTGGGATGTCCTCGTGGCTACAAAGCGGTGTACATTTTCGGAATTTGTGTCTCCCTCTTGCCTTGGAGGTTTTCTTTTCAGTGTGCTCTCACCAGTGCTCCTGAGACTCAGTTCTACCCCCACAAAACTAGGCTCACTCTAGTAATTGAAACCTCTGTGCTTCATGCTTTTCACAGTGAGCTCGTTCTCTCCCTCGGCATCCCACAGGTATTCACTCTGCAGTGCTAGGGCGGGCTACTCTACAGGGCACCCACTTCTCTCATCTGTCAAGAGTGTGTAATTTAGTAACTCCCTCCAACAGTATCCCTCTCACTTCTTGGAGCTTTCAGTTTACAGGTAGATAATCCCAACATTCTCTTGGCTCCATGAGTCCCACTCTTGTCTTCTGTCTTACATCAGCCCCTCACTCTGCCTGTGATCAGACCCTAGACTTTGTCGGGTCCAAGGATTGCAGTCCCCAAAGCATCCCACACTGACTGCCACCTCGCATCTTGAGGTTTCTCCCTCTAATGCCCTGAAATCAACTGTAATCCAACCAGTACCTCTGACCCAGATCTTCCTCCCTTGATGAATTCTCCTTCCCTAGTAAGCTCGCTTCAACTCCATGGGCAATCATTATCATTAGTCTCTTGTATACTGACTGCCTCACCTCCCTGTCACCTCATCATATCTGCTCGGTAAAATAAGAGCCCTGGGTAGACCCTATTCTCCATCTACGGCATGCTACCACAAATGGCTGGAGGAAACCCTGGAACCAGGCTGACCACCCTCAGCTCAATAATGCTAACTTTGCCTGGTCTATGCCATTCTTCCAAATGAGTATTTCACATCTTCTCTCTTCAGTCCTTCCCACCACCTCTCCCTTCCTTGCTTCTGACTTCACCAAAAAAAATGGAAGTGAAGACTCCCACCATCACAGACTTTCACCACCACATCCACTCATGCTCCCCTCTGCTACCTGCCTGTTACTGTAGGTGAACTACCGGTATGTCCCCCTAAAGGAATCCTGCACTCAAGTGCAAGATCCCATCATCTCCAGGGTGTCACTCCCCCCAGTCTATTCTCTCCCCAACATCATCAGTTTTTACTGGACTATTCCCATCACTGTACAACATGCGGTTATTTCTCCCATCTTCAAAACAAACTCCTCTTGGCCCGTTTCCTATAACAGATACTACACCTTTTTTCCGTTCCTCTTTGTAGCAAAATTTCACAAAGGAATTGTCAATATGTTCTCCAGTTCCTCTCCTCCTCTTCTCTCTTAGATTCTCTTTGCTCCCAGCACACCACCCACAATCTTGGCTGCTCCTTCTCAGTAGCCTTTGCTAAAGGTTCTTCCACTCCTACCTGACATGTTCAAGTTGGACAGCCCACAGGACTCGGCCTTTGCTCTTCTCTTCTGTGTCTGTACTTCTTCCCTGGTGATTTCATTCTGTCTTGTAGTTTTATATGTATCTGTATCCGTTAACAATTTATTGTATCTCTGCTACAAATTCATTCTTAATTGCCTACTCTAAAAATGTTTCCTTTGACACTGGCATATGTATTAAGTTTTGTAAGTAGGGGGCGATGGAGAGACTTTGCAGGAGCAAGCAGTCTTTCTGCCTGGTTTTGCTCTGCTTCTTGGCCAGGCTCCTGCAGGTGGGTCATTTTTCCAGGGCCAGCGCCTCCAGTATGTGGTGCCCAGCAGCATCTGCTGGCCAGCACGCCCCACTCTTTCTTCCCCTACCCCCACCTCCTGGCACTTTTGTCATGGAGGGACTCTCCTGAGACACCTACCTTTTTCCCCAGCACCCAGACAGGGATTGCCAGCAAGTTCCAGTGGTGCAGCACTGCAGAGACCGCCCTGACACCAGTGGGCCGTGGCCATACCCCTTCAATGAGGTCTGGATCTCAGCTGATAGGGCTTGGAGTTGAGGAGGGGGACTCTTCCTGGGCCTTCTGTCCCTGTCCTAGGGTACTGGCCGCTCCTCAGATCTGCTATTCTTAATATTCTTTAGAGTTCTCTTACTAGCCCATACCTCATTGCTCCAATTCCCTGTTGTAGTTAATAATGCTTAATGTAAACTTTTCCTTTTCAAATTACAGTGAGTTTCTCTTTCCTGATTGGACCCTTACCAATACACCATCATTTGCCACCAACTCCCAAATTTAATCAATGACTCAGACCTCTTTCTTGAACTCCAGCTGCCTCCCTGACATATCCATTTGTTTTGTTTTGTTTTGTTCAAGATAGAAACTCCCAATTATTAATGCCAAAAAAGAAAATTTTACACATCATTTAAAGATACACAATAAATCAGTTATGTCCTGGTAATGGAACCAAATAGCTTGGGGACAAAAGTATGGGGACCCTTCATGCATGCATTTACAAATCTTTTGAATTTTGAATTATGTGAATATATTATCTACTTTAAATTAGAATAAAAACAAAAAATTTAAAAACTTTACAAAATCTTTTCTGCCAATTATTTTATTCTCCCCCTGTCCAAAAGTGTATGTGTGATGTGATGTGTGGTGGGACCTTTAAAACTGAGCTGACGGGGGCACCTGGGTGGCTCAGTCGTTAAGCGTCTGCCTTCGGCTCAGGTCATGATCCCAGGGTCCTGGGATCGAGCCCCACATCGGGCTCCCTGCTCCGCGGGAAGCCTGCTTCTCCCTCTCCCACTCCCCCTGCCTGTGTTCCCTCTCTCGCTGTGTCTCTCTCTGTCAAATAAATAAATAAAATCTTAAAAAAAAAAAAAAAACTGAGCTGACGTATCTATTTGGATGTATAATAGACATCTCAAATGTAAAATGCCAAATAGATTGGCTGCCAAGTTTTAATCTCAGTTGATGACTGTTCCAGCCATAAAGTTGATTAGGCCAGACACTTCAGACACATCCGTGTCTCCTGTCTTTTTCTATCCTCCATATACAACCTGTCAGGAAATTCCTGTTGACTCTACCTTTAAAATCCAACCACTCTTCACCATCTCTGGTACTACCGTCCTGAGCTGAGCCCCATCTTATCACACATGGATTAATGCAAAACCTTGATGATCTTCCTGCTTCCACCATTGCTCTTACAAATTCCCAGTGCAGCAGCCAGAGTGATCCCGTTAAAACATAAGGTGCCATTGGGAATTTAAATTGGTATAAACACTGGAAAATAGTTCAGCATATTATTACTGAGCATACACCTATCCTATAAGCCAGTGACATAAATAAATACAGAAAGACATGTACAAGAGTGTTCATAGCATTATCCAAATGGGGAAAACTCCAAAAGTCCATCAATAAAAGCATGAATAAACTAGTATATTGATACGATGGAATAATATGTAATATGTAACAATGAAAATAAACCACCATGAGAGACAACATAGGTGACGTTTAGTAAAAGAAGCCAGACACAAAGGAGAATATGTTGTTTGTTTCTGTTTAAAGTTTTAAAATTAGGCAAAACTGACATACGGCAATGGAAGTCGGGATAATTGTTACTTTTGTGGAGGAGGGGAATATATGACTGGAAGGGGTCTGTGAACAGCTTCTGGAGTGCCTAGTAATGTTCTCTTTACGCATCTGGTGCTAGTTGATGGCTTGTTGACTTTGTAAGTAATTATTGAGCGATACACTTGAGCTTTGTGTACTTTCTGATTGTATATTCTATCCATGTTTATAAGTCGTGTTATAAGTCAATGTATATTCTATTCATGTTTATAAGTCATGTATTTTGTAGTCAATAAATTGCCATGTTATGTTCTTTGCCATTTTCCTTTCCCATTAATACTTAACTATGGATTAAGTTTCCCCATTTATATCTAGGAACCTTCCAGTAATCCAGAGATTACTGAGGGGCTCCTTAGAGAAAGTGGTTCTTAGCCTATTTGGGGTAATAGATCCCTTAGAGAATTTGATGCATGTCCAGAAAAATGTGCTTTTTTGTTAAAATTTCACACATTTTTGGACCCATGAAAGCCTACAATAGCCCAGGTTAAAGTTTTCCAGAGTCTACTTTTGAAATCCTCAGGAGTTCTCCTGCAGGGAAATGAGCAGGTGTCCAACCCCAGATGGGCCTACAGGGAAGAAGGGGCAGTCTCCTCCACATTCTTTGCCTTCTGAGCAGTGGGCCAGGCGTGAGGCAGGGTGTCTCTAGCCCACGGGTAGGCCTGGGAGAATGGACAGCGGTCAGTGAGGCCCTTATTCAGGTCAGCTGGAGGTGAGACTGTTAACTGTCCCAGAGCCTGCTAGGGTGGTCCATGGCTTCATTGGGTGACTTATGAGCCACTTCTCATCAGTGGGGTCACTATGTCGAAGGTTTATCATGAGCACACTGTGGTCAAGCAGAGGCACCCGGACAGGGTATGTCAGGTTGTGCGGCCACCAGCTCAGTCCCCATGGCAGCATAAAGATGCTCTGCATGAAGGACAGGACCATCTCTACTTCCTAGGTCTTCCACTTGCAAGAAAAGGACCTATGTCCCTGGAAAGGAGAAGTGCTCAGGGTGGTAGAAGATAGTATAGGACAAGCACCACTCTTCTGGGCTCCTCACCTGAGAACTCAAGATAAGCCTCATCAGAGCAATTTCAGAAACAGGCTGGAGGACTTGGGAAGGTGGGGTTGGAAGGGCTAATGGCCACAGGGAGTCAGGGGATGGTCTAGGGCCATGGTCTTCAAACTCTAGCATACACCAGAATCTTTTGTAGGGCTCATTAAAACAGAGATTGACAGTCCCGCCTGAGTTCGATTCAGTAGTGCTTGGGTAGGGGCTGAGGATTTGCATGTCAAGAAGTTCCCAGGTGAGGCTGCTGCTGCTGATCCTGGGACCAGCATTGAGAACCACTGGTCTACAGGATTTGGGATCTCTAGGAGGCCCTGCCTCTATGGAGGTGTTACCTATCCAGTTGATCTTGGAGACTCAGGTCCTGCCCGTAATTGTGGTTTGCCAAATCCCTCTGTAGGGTACAAAGTATGACCAGGAGCCAGTAAGAGCTGCTTCCTGGATATAGCAGAAGCCAGCCAAACACTCCTATCTCCACAGTTCATCTCTCAGTAGCCTCAGCCTCCTCCCCTCTCACTTGCACCTTCTGGGGATGAGGTGTGGACCTGGCCTCCAGAATCAGTCCTGGCATTCACCATGGGTAGCAGGTCACTCAGCCTCACTGGCCTCATGTCCTAAATTGTCAGGTAGGTGAAGGCAGGCAAGTGCTCACAAGAGCTGTGAAGCCTCAAACACAGTCAGGGTCAGACACCCAGACACGCCCCATGACTCAGAGGCCATGAGGGCAGGTCCAGCAGCCCTAGGGGTCCAGTTCTCCTCTACCATCCTCACTTAAGCAGCATATGCAGTTTGTAGAGAGGAGAGTGAGACTAAGAGAATCTAAACACTGCTTTGTTCTTCAGTACTCTATAACTCTGAGCTCTCAAGCTCAACCCGAGCCCTTGCTTTCTCCATTGAGCTGCACACCAGGGCTGACTGTGAGAAGTCCTAGGATGGGAGGACACAAGGCAAAGTCACCAGCCCGAGTGTGTCTGAGGTGGCAGTGGGCCTGCTGCTCCTAGGAACCTGGATGGATCTAAAGGAGAGAGCAATGGGCCATGACCAGTCAGGTGGAGCTGTGCATTTTGGCCAGGTCCCTGCTCCCCTCCTTCTTCCCCTCCTCCTACCAGCATCCATGAATGCCCACTTGGTATGAGGCCCTGGCAATCTAGAAGCCATAAGGACAACCCTATGTTCAGTGACCTCACAGCCTAGTTGAAAAAAATCAGACACATGATGGATACCTAGAAAATGAAGTAGAAATAAATCAAGAGAGAAAACCACCACTTATTTGGGGAGCACCCAGGAGTAACATCCAGGTGTGCCCTTCCAGCTACTTCATTCAAGGCTTGCCTAGTAGCAAGCAACCTTCGAAAGGCCCCAGGGACTAAAAATGCTAGTGTGGTTGGGACAGAGATGGAGAATGAGGCTTAAACTAGGTTCTGGAATCAGAGCAAAAACCACATGGGCTAGTGATGTGATAATAATGATAATGACAATCAATATAATAGCTGCCAGGATTGTACTTTCCATCTGCAAGGAGATCTGCTGAGAACTTTACATTATCCCAAGTAATTCCCACTAATGCCCTATGACTAAGGCATTACCATCTGTCTTTGTAGATGAGAAAATGGAAAATCAGAGAAACTTGCACCGGTAACATGACTTGGGAGCATCTGAACCCAAAGCCAGTGCTCTTTGCCATCCTGTAGACACGATACTCTCGCAAACTAGATGTTTCAGGAGCAGGCAACCATTGTGGGTACATAAGTATGCAGAATCACAGGCATGTAGCACCTAAGTCTGTCCATCCAGACCCAATGACTGCCTCCCAACTTCCCTTTTTACCTTCTTATTGCTATCACCTTGTAACATTGGTTTTAAAATTATATAGACCAAAAATGTAGAAGAATATGACATTCCAATTGTTATTTTCCATATTTAGAAGACCTAGCATTCTGTGGGAATAGAGACTGAGTCTTGCTAGCCCTAGAGGTTTGTGCATAATGATGGAGGAGGTTTCTCTTGAAGACCAACAAGAAGATGGAGAGGTGGACTGGACCAGCTGGAAACTTGGAATTGTACCACCTGGCACAGGGGCAGCTTCTGAGCATATTATATCTTAGATACACCATCCATTATACATAACACATTATGTATGCAGTAATTATAACTCACTTTGGAAATCTAATTCTTTCTCTTTTCAAGACATGTGTCTCCTGAAATCTTTAGATGTAATGTCAATAAAAGACAAGAGCCCAGGGTGACCCCTGACTGGTGCAAACATTTGTGGTTGACCTAGAACTTTCTAGAAGGGGCACCCCCTCACTGATCAGATCTCTCACCTCTCAAGCCACCATGGCTCATTCTCTGATCTTATCCCTCACCACATCCTGTGTGTCCGTCTAAAGCCACATCATCAGCAAGGAGGCCTTTCTTCGGTCCCCAGCATGGTCTACGTGGTCTCTGCACCAGGGCTGGAGCAGTGCACAGAGCCTGATTCAGGGCGTCTGGGCACATCTTTCCCTCTTTAGGCCTTGCTTTTCTATTTTAGAGCACAAGAGGAGAAAATGGCTATGCCCTAGGGCCATTCAACTCTGATGTCCTTAAGTTGTGGAGCTATTTCCCCCAGAGTCCTGGATCTCTGTCAGCCTGACTCTGCACCCCTCCTACCATTTCCTGGGTGGGAGCCCCAGGGGCGGGTGATGCCACCACTGTTGGCAACAGCAGACTTCAGAGAGGGCCAGGCTGAGCTATGACCACAGTGCCATTCTTGTCCCACAGCATCCAGTGACTGCCCAGACAGACCTGTGTGGGAGGTTCTGCGTAGGGGTCCCTGCTTGACCCCTGAAGAAGAGAGCACTGGGCCCCCAGCAGCAGCCCCCAGGAAGGGTCTGTCACCACTCTGGCCTTGAAATGTGCCGTAGAGCTCAGCCATTTGACTTACCAGCAGGCCGCTTTGGCAGAGCTGTGCTGTTCTCAAGACTATACATACATACTTTCTGGTCTAGGGGGAGCATGGGACAGTGCCCCCTCCTGGCCACATATGCACCCATCACCACCAATGGCTTTCAGGAGTGAATAGTACCCAGGCCTTGACGATGTTCTTGATTTTACTTTTAAATATTCTCTATGTCAGCGGTTTCCAGCCCTCCCTAACCCAGGCAGACAGCCTGAAGGTTATGTATAGAATTTTAACATGGTCAAGCCTGTCTGCTTTCCATTTGGGGATCTTTATTTATCTTCAACTTTGTACTCAGATCCTTAGAAACCATTAATAAGCTTGTTCCAAAGCTAGGGCCTCCGCACTTCAGCCCTCATACGGGCTGAATTGTGTCCATCTAAAATTCGTATATTGAAGTCCTAACCCCTACTACCTCAGAATATGACTATACTTGGAGATGCGGTTCTTTAAAGAGGCAATTAAGTTGAAATGAGGTCATATGGGTGGGCCTAATCCATGACTGGTATGACTGGTGTCCTCATAAGAAGAGATCAGGACACAGACACATACAGACAAAAGACTATGTGAAGACAGGTTGAGAGGACAGCCATCTGGAAGGCAAGGGGAGAGAACTTTCAGGGGAAACCAAACCTGCCAGTGCCTTGATCTCCAACTTCCAGCACTCGGAGCTGTGAGGAAGTAAATTTCTGTTGTTCAAGCCCCCCAGTCTGTGGTATTTGTTACAGCAGCGTGAGGTAACTTATATAAGCCCCAAACCATGGAATGGCCAGGCCAGGCCTACACTGAGCCATCGCCACCAAGCCCCACACTGGGGGATCTGGATAGTCTCAAGTTCAGGCTGGTATCCCCGCCCGGGGCCTGCCCAGGCCATAGCACTCCCCCTGGGCCACACAGCGGGTTCTGACCATGCACAGGCCAGGCTCCACCAAGCGCAGGGGCGGTGGGAGCCAGTGGCCTTCCAATGCAGCATGTGCAGGGAGCTTGCCAGGGGACCATTTCACACACATGACCATGAGCCCATTAGTCCCCTGAGAATTCACAAAAATCTCAGGGTGTGCCTTCATTTCCACAGTTGATGGAAATTTGAGCCAACCTTCTGTTGATCTCCTTGGGCTGATGGCTATAATTAGGACCCAAAAAAATCTAATTAAAAAACTCTTTCTGTGATAAAAGGACCAAGTCCAAGGAAAACTTAATATATTTGTCGCTTCGATTTAATGCTTTGTTTCTGTTTGCATCTAGGGCAACCAGTGAGACATAGGCAGTGGCAAGATGCTGTGCCAGGTCAGTGAGAGAGCCGAGGTGAGGGGCAGAGGTGCTGTCCCTGCCGGGGAGGCAAGACCGTGGTGCAGTGGCCTTGCTGGGGGTGAGGCTTTGGGTCCTGAGAAACAGCAGGGAAGTTTGGACAGATTAGCAGCCGAGGGGAGGGCAGTCGAGTTTCAGCTTAATGCCTTGTTGGCAGAACAGCTGTGTGGGTCAAGTTTGCCTTGGCATCCCAGAACCTGGTGACTGATTTTCTCTCCGCCTTGCTCTGTGTGTTGCCCTGTCCCCCGGTCATCTGGGTCTGCATGTCCTGCAGTAAGGGCCATCACGGAGCACCCCAAAAGGACCCCGCAGATCCGCAGTTCAGATCTCATTCCCCATGGTCTAACCCGAAGGGGTGAGAAAGAACCCACTCCTCGACCTGGGACAAATACAGCAGAAAGCGACAGTCAAAAGTGCCAACTGAAGAACAAAACGTTTCAAGCGCAAACACCGCATGCTCAGCACAGGCTGGGCACTGCCTTCCATCCGCAGCCACTAAGTCGGCAGCTGTGGGGAGTAGGAGCTGACCTCCCAGGGCTACAGAGCTGACAGCTGTAGAGCAGGATTTTGTTACAGATCACTCGGCTTTTTGATAGATAGGCTAACGGTGCTTTTGCTATTAGGCTCCCATTTCAGTTCTGGGGAACGAAGCACTGGTAGAGATCAGAGACATACAGGGGACGCCTCACAGCAGCTAGAGCGCATTCCAGCAGCCTGGGCGGGGCCGCAGCAGGGAATGGATGCCTGCAGGAAGGAGTCCACCCATGTGCTCCATTGGATAGGCCTGCCCTCGAATACTACCAAGAAGACCATGAGTGCTCTCTCTCTCTCTCTCTCTCTCTCTCTCTTGCTAGCTGCAGTCTTTCCAAAGCTGAGCCAGCAGACTGGGGAGAGCACAAAAGCCCGAGTTGCTCTGCTCAGATGCCATATTCTCTGGGTAGGGTTTACTGTGCTGAGTTTCCCACCCCTTCCTAGGCTCGGCCTCTCCCCTCTGAAAGCCCAGCATTGTCCTACCCGAGGAAGGGATCACGGGGTCTCGGAGTCTTGGCCTGTAGGAAATCCCGGGTGAAAAGTGAGCATGGACATTTGAGCTTCCTAGTCCCGTATATTCTTCCATTACAAGGAAAGCAGGGAAATAGGAGTGAATGACTTTGAGAGAGTTTTTTGACCTCTCTGGACTTACTCTCTTTTTTATAAAAGGAAAATTTGCACTAGATGAAGTCTAAGTTCCCTTTATCCCGTGAAGAGATCTTCTAGTTGCAAAAGGAGGTTGAATGGCAAATAAACCAGGTCATTCCATAAGTCATTTGCCAATAATAAGCAATAGAAGTTTTTTCTACATGGCTACATTTGTTCAACTGTATTCCTAGCAAAAGTAAAGTGGAGGGCCCAGCTTAATCCTGGGCAGGAGCTCTTAGCCCTCCCTGATCCCTTGCAGGGATTAGGGAGTACAGACAGACTTAATGGAGGTGGTTGTGTTGGTTTTGGTTTTGGTTTTACCAGGTCACCTCTCATGGGGTCATAGTATGTTTGTAAAGAAAAATATTTTTAGTTAATTTTATTTTGACAGCTTACCTTGAAATGGGCAATTTGCTAACAGCTTTCCATTTGGCATCTTCTTTAATTCTTTCACTCACCATTTCTGGAAGTTTTACCTCCATCTTACAGCCGAGGGACTGAGGCTTGGCTAAGTGGCAACATGCCCCACCGCATAGCAGAGGTAGATGATCAAGCTGAATTCAAACCAGGGCACTTAAAGCCTGAGATCTCAACTACTGTGCTCATCTCCTCAAATAACAGAAGAACAAAAGCAATCAGTTCCCTTGTTTCATATTAGTAGACATTATGGAATGTGAGCTATTGCCCAGCAATGCTTTGCACAGGGGTTCTCTGAGGGTTTGGGGGTGCCCTATACATAGCAGTCCATCTGAGCTCCGTAAGCTCCAAATGTGTGCACGAGAGAAACACTATGCTTCATGATACCAAAGCAAATCAACAAACAAATCTCAGATGGATTCAAAGCCCACTTTGAACTTGCCTCTTGAAACAGTGAAGGAGGAGAACCTACATATACGTTGTTCTTTAGCATACGGGATATGTTGGGGGCGGGCAGTAAGATGGTTCTGGGACTCCACACCTTGCACATTCTTCCACACAGAATGATCTGAGGTTGGGCAATGGGCCACATCTGTTGTTGAATCATCAACCACTACCCACTGGAGCATCATCAGGTTCAAATGCACTCTGTGGTCCTCAGAGAAGCAGGCTAGGTCTCCTCAGCATCTGATCAGGTACATGTAGGTTTGAGAAAGGACACAGCTTTTATGCAGAGAAGGCCTACCAGCTTGCTCTTCAATGATAGATTTCACCACCTGAGGAGAGCTCAGGCATCATAGTCCTTGGAGACATGAGCACAGAAGGTTGGATTCCCAAATATATTTTACATATGTATATATAATCTATCAAAAATCAATTAAAATATAAATAAAATATATTAATATTATTATATATAATATATATTATTACTATTTATATTACATTTCACATATTATCTAACCAGTTTTATATATTCTACTTTTTTAAAAAATGTTTATAGCAGCTGTATTTGTAATAGCTAAAAACAGAAAACAACCCAGATGTCCATCAACAGATGAATGGATAAATGGGAAAAACATAGCAAAATTCCATGATTATAATAGCTGCGATGACATGATTTGGGGTATAACACATTTGGACATTGGCTTCTGTCTTCTGTTTGATCCATTTTCAGATGGTTTCAGGCAAAAGTCCTTATTATCATCTTCCAGAAAGTGGTCGCTTTTCTGTTCAGAGTTGTTGCTATTCTTTTCTTCAATCTCCTGTTGAGTTCATAGGTGTTCAGAATGGTTTGATCCCTATCCAGCTGAATTCCTGGGACCAGACGAAATCCAGGTCTCCTACTCCTCTGCCATCTTGCTCCTCCTCATATTCTACTTTCTTATGCTTTCCTGTTGCCAGGTTGATCTTGACTCTTGATATTTTATTTTTTTAATTATAGTGACTATTTTTTGAATAATAGTACTTAAGCGGGAAGTCATCAAGATTATCTGAGGAGCTTTTTATTTTCTTTTGACAATCTATGTGTCTCTCTGTCTCATTCTTTTATCTGAAATTCTCATTAAAACAATCTTGGGTTGGGATGCCTGGGTGGCTCCGTCGGTTAAGCATCTGCCTTTGGCTCAGGTCATGATCCCAGGGTCCTGGGATTGAGTCCCGCAATGGGCTCCTTACTCAGTGGGGAGCCTGCTTCTCCCTCTGCCTCTGTGCTCTCTCTCTCTGACATATAAATAAATAGAATCTTTAAAAAAACAACAACAATCTAGGGTTCACCTCAGGCTTGATTATTTAAATGATATATTCCCCAGATCATTGAGATATGCAATCCTAATTTAGAAGAAAAACAATCACATTTTATGTTATCTTTAAATACTTCCTAAACACCCTTATAATTGATTTCACTCATCCATGCAATAAAAATAATCTTTGACAAATTTTTATGAATAATTCTTTGTTCTCTTGTATTTTACAATACTATCCCTCAATTTCCTGTTCTCAATTGAGCTGAGCTGAGCTGTTATATTCCTTATTTTACTTTTTCTATCCTTCAAAATATTTTTGTATTTTGGCATTGTGAAGCCTTCTAAAATAGCACACTTTACTTAGACTTACTAGCATACACTTTCTCCCATTAATGGTTTTATTGGTTTGCTGCCATAATGTTAGCCCTGGCCCATGTTTACATCATGGGTTTCCAAACATCCAGACTTCTTATTCAATAATTATTTCGTTTATGTGTCATTTCTTTTGAGTCACTGAATTTCTGAGAAAACCTTGCTACTGCCTTGTTTCTCCTATGAGGGACAATCTACTGTGTTAAAAAAAAATATTGACGTCTGATTTATTTGTTCTTCTTCAGAAAAACATTTGGGCTATACTGTAAGTATTGTTACTAAAATTTTTGCTTTATATAAGTAATGCACTTAAAGAAAAAATTGGGAAAACAATGCAAAACTGAAACTATGATTTGTTTAGGTATGAAATTCTATGTCGAATATTCTCACACCATTGTTATCCTGTTTTCTGAGGTGTGAACAAACAGACATACTGTGATAAAACATTTGGCAATTTTTCACTTATATGAAGTGAATATTAAGTATATCACTTAATATTTAAATTTTTTTCTATTTATCGATGTTGCTTCAACCTCACTTCAAATAGGATTACTGCTGGGTGGAAAAAATAGAATGTATCTAATAAATGACATTTAAATATTGATGTAACTAAAACATTTCTGTTAAATGAATGGATGAAATCTATTCTCAGATGCCATGGGGATTATGTGGCGTAAGCCCTTTCCCCAGACTGTTACAACCAGGATAAGTGGACCCAAGGACTACAGGTATAATGAGGCACTTGTATTATAGCCTGTTTCCGGGGCCCCTTGGAGCCTGAATCACCTAGCAATCCAGGAATATGAATTGTGTCCCATTTTTTGCACGTGAGACAGCATGGGGTCACTTGGAGAAGACTTTGAGGAATTGTTGGAACTTCAGTGATAATGGCTCACAGACCCACTGTAGAGGTTTACAAGGCAGGATAGTTCAGGTGGAATCTAAGTAAAAATGATTTGTATCCGTTTGTAGAGCAATCTAGCACTGTGTATGGAGTCTGAATATACCCATGGCCTCTAACTCAGAATTTCCCCTCAAGGAAGTCATCAGGGAAACAGACGTGGGGATGTCCCTCAGTGACTGGAATAGTCCCAGTAACCTGAAACAGCCGCCATCGAGCGCTCACTCCGAGCCAGGGCTCTGAGAAGCCTATTTCTCAAATACTATCTCACTTAATCTTTACAAGAGTGCCTAGGATGTAGCACTATTATCTCCATTTTACAGATGGGAAGACTGAGGCTCAGAAAAGTTATATCATTAAAGGTCACAGACTGTGGGGCCGGTGCCACAGTTCAGACAATGCTGTCTACCTTTACCAGCCCAGGTAGTGCTCACTGTGCCACCTAACTGCAGGTCTGCTCGTGAGTTCTTGAGTGCCCACTGGACCAAGGCCTGTTTGCATTTGCTCAAGTGGCCAACCATTAAATTGAACCAAATGAGTAATAAAATCAACAGGTAAATATTGTGAGATACCAAACATGACATGTAAAGATATTTAACACCAAAGTTGCAAAGTGCTTTAAGGATTGAGATAGTATTTAATTAGAGCTATTAGGTAATTGTGTCTTTTCTCTTTCCCTAAAAGATTTGAAGCAACTTAAAAAGTTTCACACTTGGGCACCTGGGTGGCTCAGTTGGTTAAACGACTGCCTTCAGCTCAGGTCATGATCCTGGAGTCCTGGGATCGAGTCCCGCATCGGGCTCCCTGCTCGGCCGGGGGTCTGCTTCGTCCTCTGACCCTATCCCCTCTCATGTGTTCTCTCTCTCTCATTCTCTCTCAAATAAATAAATAAAATCTTTAAAAAAAAAAAAAGTTTCACACTTTTACAGTTGTGGGGTTTTTTTTAAGATTTTTTTTTTTTTAATTCATTTGAGAGAGAGAGCACTTGGGTACAAGAGGGAGGAAGAGGCAGAAGGAGAGGGAGAAGCAGGCTCCCCACTGAGCAGGAAGCCTGATGTGGGGCTCTGTCCCAAGACCCTGAGATCATGACCTGAGCCAAAGGCAGACTCCCAACCATCTGAGCCACCCAGGCACCCCCACACTTTTATAGTTCTTAATAAGAGAGTAAGTTGGCTCCCAAATTCTTTGCTATTCATGTAGGAACATTAGTCAGGCTTTGGGACTATATAGCTTCTTTTGTCCACTCTTCATGTCTGGGAGTTTCTCATTCTACATGGTTGTCCATTACTGAGATAAAACTGGAGCCAGCCTTCCCAGATGCCCTTGCGGCTGCTGTGACTGGACTGTGGGCTGAGGCTGCCAGCCCTGATGCGGGGGTGTCCGCCCCTGGGACTGATGTCGGTGGTGGGGGAGAACCACAGGCTGCAGAGAATCTTCTGGCAGTGGTGGCAATGGAAGTGTTGGCCAGACCCGAATCTCTACTTCCCCTAGTGACAAATATTTACATCTGATTTCAAAAACCTTATAAAGATGGATACGGTGGCAACCTTAGTGAATATGGGAATTAAGACTTTTTTTCTGTAGCTAAGAGAAAATGTACAAAGCCAATTTAGTAGACTCCTACATAGACCACACAGAATTATAAACACAAACAAGGCACCTACCTTCTTAGCCCTAAATACATGAGTTAAATAAAATCTAATCACCCGGAAAACTTGGAGAACATCTGTCCTTCCCTTCCCTTGGGGTGTTAAAGAGAGAAGTTAGGGCTAGGTGTTGATGGACTCAGGAGTGACAGTCTGGCTCCTTCAATTGAGGGTGATTTTTTCTCTTCTTCATTTAGTTCACAGCTACATTCTCCTGCTACGGTTTAAGCTAAAACATAGGGTAAGGTGGGTAAGGATAGTGTTATTTTCATCTCTCTATCCCTAACTGCTCTTAGAACATTCATTATACATTAATATTTATGAATAAAATCTCCACCTTGAGAAAAATCTTTTCACATAGTTATAGATCACACAAAGGGGTGAGAACCTTTGTAGTGCCAGTCCTCTCCAGAGCTGGAACCCTAGAACTCCAGGACCCCTGCACAAAACCTTACTTTCCCCCCTAAGATGACCACATAACATTGTGCTTAAAAAAATTATACTTAACAGTTAGGAAATAAACATCAAAGTAAAAACATCAAAGAGGAGATCTCCTAGACATGAAATTACGTGTCATCTGCAGTGGAAGTTAAGATCAAGACTTGAATCTACCCTGAGTTACTTGCTTCCCAACACACATTCTCGTCTTCACCAGACACCACTATTTAGACTTTTCTCCTCAATGCTCCTCTGCTTAGTCAAGGGAGTTTCATAAGGGCCGAGCGTATGTTGGGGATAAATATATGTGGATGTGATAAATGATGAGAGGATTTTCAAAAATCAGGGGAGGGAGACAAAGAGATGGTGATGTGTTAATACCCAACCCCCAGCTGGAAACTTTCCGACCATCCTAGGATTATGCCTCCCTCAAGCAAGACCACTCTAGGAGACTGTATTAGAGCAGGGTTCTCCAGAGAGACAGAACCAAGAGTACATAAATACAGAGACAGAGATATGTATGATGTATTTTAAGGAATTTGTTCATGTAATTGTGGAGGCTTGGCAAGTCTAAAATCTGATGGAGGGGGGCGCCTGGGTGGCTCAGTCGTTAAGCGTCTGCTTTCAGCTCAGGTCATGATCCCAGGGTCCTGGGATCGAGCCCCGCATCGGGCTCCCTGCTCAGCGGGAAGCCTGCTTCTCCCTCTCCCACTCCCCCTCTGCTTGTGTTCCCTCTCTCGCTGTGTCTCTCTCTGTCAAATAAATAAATAAAATCTTTAAAAAAAAAAAAATAAATAAATAAAAAATAAAATAAAATCTGATGGAGGTTGGCAGACTGGAGACAGAAAGAGTTGCAGTCTGAGTCTGAGGACTATCTGCTCAACCAAGAAGAGCCAATATTGCAGATGAAGTCTGAAGGCAGTCTTATGGAGAATTCCTTCTTGCTTGGGGAAAGTCAGTCTTTTTTAAATTCAAGGCTTCAACTGATTGGATGAAGCCCATCTAAGAGAGCAATCTACTTTATTCAAAGTCCACCAATTCAAATGTAAATCTCATCCAGAACACTCTCACAGAAACATCTATAATAATATTTGACCAAATATCTGAGTTCTGTGGCCCAGCCAAATTGACACATAAAATGAACCATCACCGGGACCTGCTTATCTAGCGCATGGAAACACGTACTATCACCCTGGTGCTTCTGCCAGGCTTCCCCTCTGGAAGACACCTACCTCCCTTAATTCCACTACATGGCCTTCTCCCCATACTCATGTGGCTTGGTTTCAGATATAATATGAAAAAAATCTGTGCGTTTGTTCTATCAATGAGTACATCTGTTTTCACTCAATAAGCTGTCAATATTTATAAATAACCCACTGTCTTTTGGATAGCTTAATGATGAGATAAACATTGTATTTAGAGCTTCATTTGAAGGAGACAATTATATAGCAGACCCACAGTAGTCATGTGGGTCTAAACGATGGTACCTAATCTACTGGTGGTGGTCTGTCCTGAAGCAGCCCTGAGATTTTTTTTTAATTTGTCAGAGAGAGAGCACATTTTCCCAATGATTCATGAGTAGGCTTCCTGCTGAAGTCTAGAATGCTGTCAGTAGGAACTGCATCCCTTTTATGCCCCTTGATATTCTCATCTGCATCTTTCCAGATCTCCTCCCTCCCTGCCTCGGAGCTCTACTTTAATACTCTGGGTGATACTGGAGAGATGGGTTTCTTTAGCAGCAGCCCACACAGCTGGGGAAGCTGGGCACTCACTTGTTCCTCCCCCTTTTCTCCTGTGGAGGGATCCCCAGCCTCCTCTTTCTCTAAGTTGTGCCACCTCGAGGAAAGGTGTGAGGTAGGCAAGTTCCTCTTACAAATGTGTCCAAATTCATTTGTTTTGTTTTTGGTGCAAGGGAGTACTGGGATTTCTCCTCTAGAGACCTAGGCTTCTACAAAGGCTCTCTCATCAGTGAGTGTCTGCCCAATTCAGTGTTTTCCAGGTGTTCCTGGACTGCAGCCAAGAGGTGTTAGAATCATTTCACAGATTCCTGTCAGTTCCACAGACCATATGGGGATCTGTCTGCTTATTACATGATACACAGGTGGGGAAGACTCCTCCTGGGTCCCTTGGAGGATTGTGCTCGATCTCACAGCTCCCACAAAGGTACTTTTGGTCATGGGTAGATGCTGAATTTTAGGTGTTGAAAGGGGGATGATAACAAGGGATGTCTTAGGCTGCCATGATGTTAATGTACGCTCCCCTGTATTTTTTACTTTGAATTATGAAAAAACTTTTAACCTTCAGGAAAGTACAGTACAAAAACTCATGTATATATTTTACTTAAAGACCAAATTCAAGTTTCAACAATTGCTCTGATAATGCCTTTTTAAGAAGGATCCTTCAAGTGTCATGTGGTTTACTCAGGTGTCCGATCTTTTTAGTCTCCCTCAATTTGAAACAGTTCCATTTCCTGAACTTTGATTACCTTGGAATTTTGGATTATAATCTTTGTAGAATGTACTTCCAATTTTGCTTTGCCTGGTATTTTCTAATGACTAGACCCATGTTATCCATTGGCTGAACTATCACTGAAATGTTGAGTTTTCTCACTGAATCCATTCGGGCAGACATGATGTTGCTTACAGGTGGCCCATGATGTTGATTAAACCATTACTGATAGGGTTAACTTCAATTACTTGATTAAGAGGGTGTCTACCATGTTATCCTCTGAGTTATTTTTTTCACCCTTTATAATTAAATATTTTGTAGGGATATACTTTGAGACCATACAATTCTTCACCCATTTTCATCCACTAGTTTTTTAGTATCCACTGATACTTGCCCAAAGTCATCATTACTGTGATAACCAATGGTAATTTCTCAGTTCTATTATTTCCTTCTACATTTACTGATATTATTCTGTTAAGGAAAAACATGTTCATTTCCCCATTTATCCATTTATATTAGTATAGACTCCTGGATTCCTATTTTGTTCAATGTTGTACAATTATTTCAATTCTTATATTGTCCCAGAATCTGCCAGTGGAAGTCCCTTTGTTTTTAAGCCATGTCCTTTTGATGTGGTCCCATTATTCTTTAGCATTTCTTTCTCACACAAAAAATGTTCCAGGCTCATCATGTAATTTCCCTGAACTATTCAGGGATTTCAACTATTCAGCTATTTCTCTAAGAACTCTGGTTCCTTTCAGTGAAGAATGGTATTTAGAAACGAAAATGTAGGAACTAGCTATGTCTATTTCTACTGTTTTTTTGCCGCTACTGTGCCATCTCTAGTGGAGAGAGCTAAGAAATGTGGGCTTGTATACTTCCATATGTGCACTTTTGTATATTTACTATCTATTAATATTAGAAACTATGCATAAATTCATGTTGGTAACAATGCAACACCACAGTATTTATTCCAATTTCCCCTATCTGTAAACTAAGCTCTTATTCTGCTCAAAGGAGCCTCACACAACAAAAATCCTGCCTAATACATATTCCTTAGAGTTTAAATCCTATTCATAAATCATTTAACACTTACATTACAAATATAATGCAATCAGTAGTATCATCCTTTGAAATTTATAATTTTTACTAGATTTTCTCTTGCAATTTCCCCATTAGTGTTTTTGATATAACTTAATTGGGCTCTATATAAGTTTACTCAGAAATTCCCTCTGAAATTTACCTTTTTTTAAGGTACACTTTCCAAGTCTTTTCTTTTCCCTTCCCACAGGCACTTTTGAACAGATACTGAGTCATTCACATAGAGTCCATTTCTGTCAAATATCTTTAAATATTGTAATATTCCTACTGATTTTGAAAAAGCAAACAACATCATGATTCATTATTCCTTCTAAGTGATTGATTTTGTTTGGAAACTTCTGATCTTAAAGTTCAAAATTCTCACTAGGATATTCATGTGTGATCTTTTTAATTAATCATAACCAGTACACCGTGCTTCCGTAACTTTTTTTTTTACCTGAGAGAAACTGGAATGAAATAAGCAAATACTGAACATACATTTATTTATCATATGATCCAATGCCACTACTCACAGGTATTTACACAAGATAAAGGAAAATCTGTGTCCACAAAAAGACTTCTATGGAATGTTCATAAGAGGCTTATTCATAATAGAAGTTGAAAATAAGTCAAATGACCTTCAACAGGTGAATGGGTAAACAGGTTGTGGCAGCCATACAATGGACTATTACTCAGCAACAAAAAGTAAACTACTGATGCATGCAATAACATGGATGAATCTCAAAAGCATTTATACAGACACAAAAGATTACATAACCCATGATTCCATTTACATGACCTTTTAGAAAAGGTAAAACTGTAGGGGCAGAAGCAGATCAGTGGCTGCCAGTGGCTGAGCATGATGGTAGTTACACAATTGCATATATTTGTCAAAACTCAAAACAGTACACTTTTAAAATGGTGAATTTGATTTTATGTAAAATTATACCTCACTAACTCTTACTTCAACAAAGCCTGTCTTTTTCCCATTGCACATTCTTTCCTCCTTTGCTGAAGATTAATTGTATAATTACAGGTGAAAGGACTTGCTCTATAATAAAAAGCATTAAAAAGCCATACTAATTAAAACATCACCTTTGACATGAGCATAAACAAAGAATTTAGCGAAATAGAAACGGATCATGGTATAGAGAGAATGTTAACATTTGTTGGCTTAATAATGAAACCAGAAGAACATGACAGTGTGTATCTATGGAATATATAGAACAAGGGAGTTAAGCACTGATTGACCTTGTGCAACATCAAGATTCTGTTAAATGTTTCTACATGTTAACTATTTTTCTTCATGCAGAAACCTTCTCATAGCTGCTAGAAGTCCCAGGTCACCAACCACATAACATGATGTTCTACTTCTACAAAAATCCCACGTAGGGCTCTTATTGGCCCATTTGGATCAAATGTCCTTCAGAGGAATAAATGAGAAGCCAAGAGGATGTGGAATCTTCAGGAGATCTACCAGCTCCTATTTCATGAGGGCAAGCTGGTTACTAAAGAAAATACAGGGATGGAGTCCTGAGCTATAAAAATACTCCCTACAAATGATAATTTAGCACCTAATAAAGATGGTACTTCAAACTTCAGTCACACGGTGTTGAGAACTGATTATTCATTTGGGAAAACATTAGATCCTTATCTCACACCTTATCTAATCAAGCAATAACAGAGACAGATCAATGGACAATTAAATTTAACTTAATGTTTATTTCACATATTTTAAATGTAAGGCATACATGAGGTAATGATTTTCTAAGTGCTTTTCTTGTATAGATGCAACAAAAGCTCAATGAGTTAGACACTTGTTTCATATGCTAAAGTAACAAATAGCTCTATTTCTAATGGTTAGGCTCACTATATGGAGATTTACAGGGCTGAAAAACAGCCACCCCTGAATCAGTTTCTCATGAGAAAATGTCCTCTCCGGAGGCTTATAAATGTTAGTATATGTGAATTAATACCTCTTCAAAAAGGTGTATCTGTAAGTTGGTTAAACCACTTTCAGCTCTAAGAAACAAAATCCCAACTCAACTAGTATAATTAGACAAAAATATATCTCATATAAAGAAGCTCCAGGGTTGGTTGATTCACCTGCTCAAAAGACACTGTTGACTAAACCTCTTCCCAGGTTTGTGTTCTGCCAAACTCAGATACTACTTTAGGATTAAAAACTACAATCAGGTATCACATCCAAACATAAAAATATCCAGCAAAATCAAAGGGCTTTTTTTTTTTTTTTAAATCAAATGTTTGTTAACCACTGGGAAATCCTGTTTTCCCGTATTTCACTGAATATTCTTTAGAGTTTTTCACTGGCCAGAGCTGGGTCAGATGCTTATTTCAAATGAATCATTAATCGGGATACATTTTTCAAAATTAGGTTAGACCGTGAGGATCTAATGTGTAACATGGTTAACTGGAGTTAGTAACACTGTATTATATAACTGAAATTTGCTGAGAGTGGAAATGTTCTCACCAAAAAATAATGTTCTCACCAAATAAATGTTCTCACCAAAAAGGGGGGCTGGGGCTGGTAAATATACGAGGTGACAGTTGCCTTAATTAACTTGATGGGGGAATCCTTTTACAATATATAAATGACCACATTATACACTTTAAATATTTTACAATTGTATTTGTCAATTATGCCTCAATAAGCTGGAAAAAATTAGGTTAGATCAATCATCATTCATTTCCTGAATCCTCTACTGGCATGGAGTGAGGAACAGCTGCTGAGTAGGTAATCCAAAGCCTGTAAAAGCTCCAACAAATCTGTTGCCAGTCATACAACAGCTAACACTTGCAGCATTCTATACAGTGGTTTAGTACTTTACATTCATGAACTTACCTAGTCCTTACGAGAACTCCATGTGCTAGCGTAATGTCAGTACCATCATTTTGCAAAAAAGGAAACCGAGGAACAAATGTTAAGGGATTTGCCCCAGGCCACACAGCTAATGTGCAGCAGAACTGGGACCTGAGCCTCGCAAGTATAGTTCCAGAGTCCATGCTTTTAACCACAGGGGTCCACAGACTATGGTCCACAAGCTAAATCTGGCCAAGTCTGTTTTTCAGTGGCCCATGAGCTAAGAATGATTTTTTTTTTACATTTTTAACAGGTTGTAAAGAAAGTGAGAAAAAGCACGTGTAGCCTGTAAGGTTAAAGTATTCACTGTACGGCCTTTTACAGAAAAGGTTTGCCAACACTCGCACTGCACCATGGTTGCCAATCAATACTAGAAGTAAAGGTAAAGAACGTTACTACACACACAGTTCCCGGGTTACATCTAAGTTGGGTTTGGCACATTCAAACCTACTTAGGTTCCCCAAGTAAACATTTCAGGATATTCAGAGATGGGGCTGTTTTCTTAATGAACACATTTCATGGTGGTAAGTACAATGAACTTACTGTTCAGAGCAGCTTTCTTAAAATCAGAGTTGTGCTAAATGTGAAAAATACATACTTGGCCTCTGTATTTCCTATGTTACAACTTAAAACTTTTTTCTAAAGAAAAAAATTTCTGTATTTTCTAAATTCAGTTTCCCTCAGTAATAATTCTCTGAAATACAATAAAGTATGTTTTGTTGAAAGCTTTCAGAAACCATGTGCTTATACAGTTTTAGTCTATTAGTTTACCTGAGGTTCAATGAGATAATGCCTTTTTGTAAAGGCTTTTTAAAATTTGTTGCAATCTCAAGATTTCTTAACTCTGATTTCTCCAGTTACAGTCAGTTTCATTTGTGGGTTAGGTTTCTCAACATCAAGATGTTGACAGAGGGGCGCCTGGGTGGCTCAGTCGTTAAGCGTCTGCCTTTGGCTCAGGTCATGATCCCAGGGTCCTGGGATCGAGCCCCACGTTGGGCTCCCTGCTCAGCGGGGAGCCTGCTTCTCCCTCTCCCACTCCCCCTGCTTGTCCCTCTCCTGCTCTCTCTGTCAAATAAATAAAATCTTTAAAAAAAAAAAAAAGATGTTGACAGAGATTTCTACTCTTGTGTGAGTTCATCAACACACAGTGAGTGCTGACCTCTCAACAGAAAGCATTCTACATCCTAATCCATAGAGAACAGAGAATACAAAGAATTGCCATGGAGGCCATTATGTGTCAGACCAGAAGTGAATTACATCATTATACTCACAGCCCATTGGCCAGCTCTCATGCACATCATCCCACCTGAATGCAAGAGCTGCAGAGAAATAAAGACTTGCTCTGTGCCCAGTTTGGTAAAAACACTGCCAGGGATGTCCCCTGTGTGAGTTCTATGATGTAAATTGAAGGCTGACTTCTGGTTGGACTTCCCACATTCATTACAACTATAGGGTTACTTCCTTGGATATACTTTCTGTCAGGCCAACAGTTCTGAGTTACAGCAAGACGGTTTCACCATCCATCTTTACAGTGTTTCTCTTCTGTGTATTTTCTGATGTGTGGTGAGAGTTGCCTTGTGGCTGAAGGTCTTCCCACATTCATTACATTTATAGGGTTTCTCCCCTGAATGAATCCTCTTATGTTTAGTGAGGGTCGAACTATCATAAAAACATTTTCCACATTCATTACATTCATAGGGCCTCTCTCCTGTGTGTGTTCTCTGATGTACATTGAGGGATGCCCTCTGGCAAAATGTTCTCCTACATTCTTTACATTCAAAGGGCTTCTCCCCTGTATGAATTCTCTGATGTTCAACGAGTTGTGACTTTTGGCAGAATGACTTCCCACATTTGTTACATTCAAAGGGTTTCTCCCCGGTATGAATTCTCTGATGTTTACTGAGGGTTGACTTCTCAGAAAAGGTTTTCCTACATTCTACACATTCATAAGGTTTCTCCCCTGTATGAGTTCTCTGATGTTTAAGGAGAACTGACTTCCCACAGAAGGTCTTCTTACATTCACTGCATTCATATATCTTCTGCCCTGTGTGAAGTCTTTGATGTTTAATGAGGGTTGACTTCATATGATACATTTTCCCACAGTTGCTACATTCATAGGGCTTCTCCCCTGAGTGTATTCTCTGGTGTACAGTGAGTTTTGACTTTATACTAAAGGACTTGTCACATTTGTTACATTTATAAGGTTTTTCGCCTGTGTGAGAGCTCTGATGCACAGTCAGGTCTGACTTTTGGGAGAAAGATTTTCCACATTCACTACATTTGTAAGGCTTCTCCCCTGTGTGTGTTCTTTGATGCTGATGGAGGGCTGAGTTCTGGTAGAATTTTTTCCCACATTTAGCACATTCATAGGGTCTCTCTCCTGTATGAGTTCTTTGATGTACAGTGAGGGTTGACTTCTGGTAAAAGGATTTCCCACATTCATTACATTTATAGGGTTTTTCTCCTGTGTGTATTCTGTGATGTATTGTGAGGTTTGACTTCCGGAGGAAGGTTTTCCCACATACATCACACTCGTGGTATTTCTCACACTCTTCACCCATGTGAATTCTAGGATGTTTCTTCCAAAGGACTGACTTATCACAGCTTTCCCCACATTCATTAAATTTATAGTGATTCTTCCTTGAGTAAATTATCTCACGTAGCATGTGGTTTGACTCACCCCTGAAAGTTTTCTCACATTTATTATAATCACATGATCTCTCTCCTGTGTGAGTTCTGTTATGTGTAATGAAGAGAGCATTATTGTGGAAGGTTTTAATGCATTCATTATATTCAGGCAGTTGCTCCACAGTGTGAATCTTTTGTTGCTGAATAAAATCCTCATTATGATAGAAGATGCTCTCATTTTTATTAAATTCATTAAACTTCTCTCTAGTATGAGTTTTCTCATGATTAATATCAGGAAGCAATTTCTTGTACCCATTGGCATCATCGGATTTCTTTCCTGAGTAGTTTTTATTATTAGTGGTTAACTCCGACGTATTTTCTAAACTGACTCCATCTAGATTATATTTACTGGACATTTTTCTGGAAGGAACAGAGTCTATGTACAGATTAAATGTTTTCCTTAATACATTCTCTTTCTCCGTAATCACTTTTTTGTTATTGATAAATGCATCTTGCCATAAATGTCTGTCTTGGTTTTCTTTGCTCTCTATTATGCCATCAACTTTCAATTCTTCTAGAAATAAGAAAAACATACCTTATGAATCTGAAACTACTTCTAATAAAATTGGGCTAATACACAAATACCCCTTATACACCCAGCTCTTTGGTTTCAGAGACTGTCTTTTGAGATAAAAGTAATACCAAATCAGCATTTTCCATTCCCTCTACTTTTCTGAGGAGCTGGGGGAAAGAGGTGACAACAAACCAACCAATCAAACAAAGCGATGGTGGTGGAAGAGAGGAAAGTAAAATTGGCAATGAACACACATATTTATTTGGTCCTTCACGAATATATATTTCAAAATGGACAGAAGGGGTAAAATAAACACAAAGAATAGAAAATAAAGGATTCAGTAAGAGTGGATGAATCACACTGAGTGGAATTCACAGTAAGATGTACTCAATTAAAAAATTATATAGTAAATGTGACATGGAGAACAGGTAGACAAGATTGTTGTTCCAAAAAACTACCCGAGGAATGAAAGAGTTCAGAGAGAATGAATTAGAATCTAGGTGCTGATTTTGTTAATCCTACCTTCGAGAGATAGCCCGAATTCCATCACTATGCACACTCTATTACCTCAAACCTAGTCTACGGGGTGTTGTTTTTCCTAATTGGTCTCCTTGCTTCTACTCTCAATTCTCATGGCAATCAGCTTCCTGCATCTCTCTCCTGCTAATACAAATTCCATGAGATCAAGGGATTTATTTCATCACTGCTCTATCTCTTTCACTTAAAACATGACTGGCATGGAGCAAATGCTCAATTAATACTGGTTAAACTAATTTATTAATTCCTAAAAACAAAAGAAGTCCTTGAAAATGAAGGGAATACGAAGCTGAGAATGCTAGAGGAAGGAGACTAACCAACATAAAATATTAATATGACATGGGAATGAATTTCAAGGTACAAATAAAAGGGAGTAAACTCTTAAAAAGCCAATCGAAAAAGAGAACATATATGTGTGAGAGTGTATCTTTGGTGAATTTAGGTATGCAGGCTAAGCATCCTTAGTCGCTTCCAAACAGAGCTTCTTAAAAACACTCCAAAGATGCACATACTTGAAACAACCACCTGGGATCTAATTTCCCCTGGATTACTCATCAGGGTAATACTGGCTTGCAAATTCTTTCTCTAACACCCATGGTGCCTTCTTGCTCTAACTTCAAGGTCTCCTCTGGTTTGGTAATGCAATGTCCTGATAATGAAAAATGATAAAGGACATAGGAAAAGCTGCTTGGCTTTAGGAACTCAGAAGAAAAACCAAGGTCCAGCTTCAGGAGCTGCACAGTGAAGGAATCCACTGGAATCTTTCAGTTGGGAAGTGAGAAAACAATATTCCTGGTTGTCCAAACCTAAGTATCATTAAACTCGACAAAAGATCCACATGCTTTGGGGCACCTGGGTGGCTCAGTCGTTAAGCATCTGCCTTCAGCTCAGGTCATGATCCCAGGGTCCTGGGATCGAGCCCCACATGGAGCTCCCTGCTTGGCGGGAAGCCGGCTTTGCCCTCTCCCACTCCCTCTGCTGTGTTCCCTCTCTCGCTGTCTCTTTCTCTGGCAAATAAATTAAAAAAAAAAAAAAGATCCACATGCTTTGATAACAACAAAAGGACATGCTGATGTTACTCAGGAAAGTTTTGCTTACCCAGTGAGATGAAGATGCTATAGTTCTCCAACATCACATCCCTGTACAAGGTCCTCTGATCAGGGTCCAGTTGACCCCACTCCTCCTGGGTAAAGTTCACAGTCACATCCTCAAATGAAATTGATCCCTGTAACACGCATATCTGATCAATCAGAAGTGCTCAAAACTATATGACAGAGTAAATATATCTAGGAAGCAATCCTTCACTATGTTTACTATTGAGTTTATTAGAAAAAGTTTATATAGGAGACTTAGCATAGTCCCTGTTTGGTTTTATATGTGGAGGGAAAAAGAGAAATATAAAATAATAATAATAATAGATAATGATAATAATAATAATAATAAAAACCACATACAGGGATGCCTGGGTGGCTCAGTCGGTTAAGCGTCTGCCTTTGGCTCAGGTCATGATCCCAGGGTCCTAGGATCGAGTCCCACAGAGGGCTCCTTGCTCGGTGGGGAGCCTGCTTCTCCCTCTGCCTGTCGCTCCCCCTGTTTGTGCACTCTCTCTTTCTCTGACAAATAAATAAAATCTTAAAAAAAAACAACACACACAAATACACACAAGCATAAGATACATTATATACATGAAAGTGTCCTAGTTTCTGTGGATATTAGAATACATGAAACACTGTTTCTACTTTCAGGAAGCTTACAATCTAGTATGGATGCAAACTGGATTAAATAATAGCATAAGATCAAGAGAGAACTGAATTTGGAGCTTTAAAGATATAAAATGCCCTAATCTGGTTATTTTGGCATTGTTCATTTAGACAAGAGTTCTCCAAAGTATTTGATGACTCACCCTTTTAAGAGAGGAAAACTTTTAAGCATCAAATTGGCACAAATCTGTGGCAATATATAGATATGTCTGAATGTCTGTCTCTACAGGTAGTCCATACTTTGTATGGTCCTGACATGCACAAATATCAGTTACCACAATTTATTTAGTTAAGTAACAACAGTCCCCCAACAACACTGTCAGATTTCAGTTACTACGGTAACTCTGAGTAATCACATAAAGTACAAACTTTGCTGCTTGCTCTTCAATCCACAAATCACTACATAAATAACAAACACCATGAATAATTATCAACCATGTCATTTTTTTTTTCAAAGTCCACCAGTGACTGATCACTGCACATCTGTTACTTAGTCCACACACAAACAACAAAACACATGTTCCCTCCTTGTCTCCTGGCAATACGGCATTTTGCAAAAATAGTTGAATGGTTTGCAAAAGGGAACTGGCCAACAAAGATGAAAGAGCAGCAAAGAAATGAGAAGTGATTACATTAGAAGTGAAATTCAAATCAAATATAAATGGGGTTTTAGAAGAAATACCTGATTGTAGGA
Organism: Neomonachus schauinslandi; assembly: GCF_002201575.2. NCBI lineage: Eukaryota > Metazoa > Chordata > Mammalia > Carnivora > Phocidae > Neomonachus > Neomonachus schauinslandi. The sequence goes on from NC_058408.1 coordinate 117,679,973, forward strand.
ATGTTAATACTGCCTCCATTTGAGACACTCTAGATCTACACCCAAAGGATCTTAATGAAGAGGTACTTAGTACTAAATATTATAGTATTTTTTCATTTTTATACACATTTTTAATGTTTTGACAAATATTTTTAAAGATACTTAAAGATCACAGAACTACCGCTTTCCCCCATGATTAAGATTGCTTTGCATGGTTTCAGTGTATGTGCCCATTTTTATAGCCCCACACGACAGTGCAAAGTGAGAACTGCCTATGGGTGGCACGTATGTGTCTGCATACATTCAGTATATAGTATATATGGCCATCATCTGAGCTCAAAGTGGATAGTGTGCTGATTGATTGGCTGAGGAATAAACTGAAGGAGTGTCAGACCACTCTGGCATTTGTCACTCTGTATAAACACAGCTGATAGTTTAAGGATAAATCAGATTAAAAAAAATGTTTTAGGTAAATGCTTCAGGGGCTCTAGCAATGGCCAAGTCAGCCAGAAAGAAAATGGATACTGGTTTTGTTTTAAGGCAGGTCTTTGATGAGATAGATCATGATGGTCTAAATCCACAGTATGGGAAATGTCCACTTCAAAAATCAATAGTCTCTTGAAGTTGCCTATATACTCCCTGCTGATAACCTGAAAGGAAATTCACCAGGTTATATCTTTCCAACAATTCCCTTTATAAATCCTTGAAGTCAGTTCTTTCCCTGAGGAGAGAAAACAGATAAAGGAACAGCATTCTGTATTTCTGAATAAACTCACAATAGCTACCTACATGAATCAAACCAAATCTTCACATATAAATATAGATGGACAATGAAGGTTCACCAGAAATTTAAGAACAGGTAACACAAAAGACATGCACCAGATGAAGTGAAAAAGTGAGTAAGAAGAAAACAAAACTATGTAATTATTATGATTCCAAAAATAGGAAACGACTGTTTTTAAAGACACTGGAGATTAACAGTACTCAAAAGAACGTCACTTCACCTCACACCCATTAGCAAACAAAATAAAAGCATTGGTGAAGCTGTGGAAAAACTGAACTCTTGTGCATGTTGGTGGGAACGTAAAATGGTACAGCCACTATGGAAAACAGTATGGTGTGTCCTCAAAGAATTAAAAATATAATTACCATATGTTATTAGTTTGCTAAGGCTCCCATAACAAACTACCACACACCAGATGGCTTAAACAAAAGAAATTTATTTTCCCACAGTTCTGGAGGCTGGAAGTCCAAGATCAAGGTGCTAGCTCACTGACCTCCTCTTATCTATAGACATTTTAATCCAACTACCTTGGAAATTACAGAGAATAACCAGATAACTTAGTCATGTCTAAATACTGCACCTGTTAATAAAGGATTTTTAAAAATTTATATTAAAAAACAATTCTGGGGCGCCTGGGTGGCTCAGCTGGTTAAGTGTCCGCCTTCAGCTCAGGTCACGTTCCCAGGATCCTGGGATGGAGCCCTACATCGGACTCCCTGCTCAGCAGCAAGTCTGCTTCTCCCTCTCCTCTGTGATCTCTCTCGTTCTCACTCCCTCTCAAGTAAATAAAAATCTTTAAAAAAATAATTAAAAAAATTAAAATTTTAACGATTCTGATCACTTCTATAAAACATGAGATGTGGGAGGAAGGGACAGTAAAACATGCAAAAGATCAGGTCAGGTCTAGAAAATAAAAATTCTTGATGCTGATGGAAAAAATACAAATATAAACCTATGTTAACTGTTTCCAGGAGAACCAATGGAAAAAAATACTGAATTTTCAAACCACTGGAAGGGAGAAATATAATCGACAGAGAAAAATTAAAGAAAGGAAAGAAGATGGGATAAATAAAAATACAAATAAAGATGGAGGAACTAAAACTAAACATCATCAGTGAGCACAATAAATGTTAATGAGTTAAATACCCAATATAAAAGGAAATCTCATGTCATGCATAAAAACAATCCAGCCAAGTACTGTTTACTAGTCACATGATCATAAAAATGTACATATTTATTTATATATGTATATATGCATTTACTCATACATACACCCCACATATATTAACACATATATATGTATACATACAACACATACATACAACACAATAGATCACTGTTATCTTCTTATAGGACTTGTAATGGTTAGTTTTATGTGTCAACTTCATAGGCTACAGTATCCAGTTATTTCATAAAACACTTATCTAAGTGTTGCTGTGAAGGTATTTTATAGATGTGGTTAATATCTACAATGAGTTGACTTTAAGTAGATTACCCTCAATAATGTGGGTGGGCCTCATCCAAACAGTTAAAGGCCTTTTGAGCAAAAACTAATGTTTCCCCCAAAAGAAGGAATTCTGCCTCAAGACTGCAGCATTATGTCCTGAGTTTCCAGTGTGCTGGTTAGATTTGCCAGGCCCCACAATCACATGCACCAATTCCGTAAAACGAATGTATACATATGTGTATTTACATGTGTCTATATTATATGCTATCTGTACACACACACACACACACACACATCCTATTGGTTCTGTTTCTCTGGGGAACACTGATACAAGGGCTTACAAAATATTTATTTTTCTTCATCTTTGTTTTTTTCTCCATTCTATCTCCTGCCTCTCTCCCAAAAGCCACCAGAAGATGGAAGAGATGGGGGATGGAATCTCCTCTAGAAGCTTAAGCAGGAGCACATCCCTGACAACACCTTGATTTCAGACTTCTAGTCTCCAGAACTGAAAGAATAAATTTCTGTTGTTTTAAGCTACTAAATTTGGGGTAACTTGTTATAGTATCCACAGGAAACGAGTATACCAACTCTTTGCAAAAACCATACAGAAAATCAACAATTTGCTTTGCTCAGTAAGAATATATCTGACCAGCAATAGCTCTCACTTAAACAAGCACAACATTCAGCGTTTGAATTTCAAATTGAGTGGTTGTGCATCCTTTGAAATAGTTAAAAATCCACAGAATATGAAATCAGTCAAGAAATAATAAGGTAAGAATTACAACAGACCAAAGATAATCACATGAGGAGAAGCTTTGCTAAAAGGCAACAGGAAAAGGACAATACTGTAAAGCAGACAAAAGAAATCATCAACCTGAGGGGCACCTGGGTGGCTCAGTCAGTTAAGTGTCCGACTCTTCGTTTTGGCTCAGGTCATGACCTCAGGGTCGTGAGACAGAGCTCCACGTGGGGCTTCATGCTCAGTGGGAGTCTGCTTGAGATTCTCTCCTCTGCCCCTCCCTTCTCAAATAAATAAATACATCTTAAAAAAAAATCATCAACTTGAATCAACTAAGTTATGCTTTGGCCTTCTGCTCTCTGCACCCACTAAAGAACAATCAGAGGTGAAGATGATGGGCAGCATTCATCTCAGACTTGTTAACTGAGATTGTCAACTACCTTACTTTCAGGAAGACAGAATTTTTTCAGACTTCAGGCCAGGAAATCTTTGTGTTCTGTGAAGAATTACTTTTATTTTTATGGTCAAGGCAAAGCATTTTCCTTTTGGACAGAGTATCAAAGATAAATTTGCAATAATTATTATTATAAAAATTACTGCTACACAATATAATGTGTAATATATATACTAACGGAAGAACAATTATAATGATCTCCACATAATTAACATGCTGACCTTTCCTTGTTTTCGATCTGTTAACTCTATGTATTCCTTGACAGCTTGTATCATTTTTATCTTCATTGTTTTATGCAATGGAAAACAATGTGAGAAATGAAAAACAGCTCACCTGGGATTTGTTCTTTTTCTGTTCCTTTTGGGAAAGTACAGAGAAGGCTGAATGTACAGCTATGGGAGAAGAAAAGAGTAGGTCATGTGAGATTTGGCTGCTATAGACTTTTGAGATTCATCTCCTAAAACCCCATGCCCACCAGAGAGTTAAATGTTACCCTGTAAGAAAAAGTTCTTTGGCCCCCGAGAGTCAGCAAGAACCATGTGCAGGGAGAATTCACATGTGTGACTCTGACAGAACTGAAGAGCCTGGTTGAGCAATTTTTCACTGGGTTTATTTCCTAATGATTTAAAATTTTCATTTTTCTTTTAGAACCAATCCAGTACTAATTTAACAAAGATATCAAAAGACAAATCTTTATTTTTCACTATCAATGTTGTAGGAAAAATACTCAAGATATTTGTTTACTTACATTCCTACTGAGTTGCTTACCCTTAAGAGTTAGAGAAATCACTCTGCAGAAAAAGATGAGGTTGCTTCATGGACGGGCCTACTTTAAAAACTGTTTCTAACTAAGCTGCGATAGAACCTGGTGGATGACTTACCTCGTGGACAGTTTTCTGGTCCTGGCACTGCCTCTAACAAACTCGGTGACTCTGGACAGGCTACTTAAACACCCAGAGTCAAGGTTTCTCAGCTCTGAAATTAAGCAGACACAGATGACCCTATTCTATGCCTCTATAAAATCAGGGTAGATGGACTGGCAGCATACCCCTAGAGGGACATAGAAGAGCAGCTCAAAATCTAGAAAAAGTGGGTGGACGCTGAAGGCAGGGCATGTTTATTAAAGGCTGGAGATAGAATTTCTTCAGTTGTGCCTAGGGATCTCTCCCTGCAGACCATGCAGACATGAACCCTTTAATGAATTAATATTTTCCACACAACCTGCCCCTCACCTACCACCCAGTGTCTACTCACCTATCTTTCCTGAAGCTTGGTCCAGACCTTTCATCATGGTGAGGCCCTCTGGATGCGGTGATAGCGGGGCAATGCTCATTCTGAGCAGAATAAAGAACTGTTACTGCGGACTATGCAAACCCAGGACCTGCTCCTTTCTAGGAGTATCCTGCCTCTGCTCAAAAGCTGTGGCTGAGAAGTCTGAGGTCCGAGGAGTGACCTTCAAGGTGAGATTCCTGTTCCTGGGGCTTCCTCCTTCTTACTTCATAAAAGCTGCTTTCTTCCAAGGGAGGGGGAACCTAGGCTTAAAAGACAAAATCATTTATTTAGAAGTTTGATTCAGGGATCAAAATCTCACAGAACTTATCTGCCTAAACTCTAAGGCCACCGAGGATGCTGAAAGTTGGACAGTGCAGTAAATTATGCAGTCTGTTCCAAGGGTTCTGACATGCCAAGAAATCCCAAAATACATGACCACAAGGTGAGATTCAGTGCTCACACACTTTGGGGTTGTTTCCTTGGGCCCTAAAGAAGGTGCTGTGAGAAATACGATGGTTTTCAACAGGGTTGTCTACCAAACTGTGAGACCTTGAGTATTTCACTTGAGCCCTCTGAGCCTCAGTTTTCTTGTCTGCCAAGACAGAAAACAGTTACATTAAAGGCCGTTATTAGGATTAAATAAAATTTAGCCAACGAAAAGGAAAAATATCTTCCAAAAACCTTAACAGCTAATATTAACTAAGCTCTGCTCCGAACGTTAAAACTGAAAATGCTATTTTAAAAACATGTGTAAAAAATTTTAATCCTCAGAACCCCACGTAGCACATAGTCTTGTTTTACACACGAAGAAACCTACTCTCACCCATCTTCGTCATCTTGCCAGCAGTAAAACAACTTACACCCGGCTCCACCTGGATCCAAAGCTCACGCCCCCCTCCCGCAGCCCCGCCGACGCCGCGGCCCCACTTGGACGCCCGCGGCCCCCACGGGACAGAAGCGCCCCGCCCGGCCGTCCCTCCCCGAGGCCGCCCCCACCCGCCTTCGCCTAGCCCCCTCCCCACGGCCGACCCCGCGGGCGCTCGCCCATCTGGCCTGGGCTCACCGGCCGCCCCCACTTGCGCAGCGCCAGCCCCCCTGAACACTCCAGGATTTCCTCCGCGGGGCGGGGAAACCTGCGAAAAACACCTGGAGACCGAAGTTACACATGCGCACAACAACCCTCGGAGAACATGGAAGACCCTTTCCCTGAACCTGCGCCGTGTGAGACGAGGAAACGTAGGACTACGTTTCCCATAAGCCCTGGCACCACACCTCGTCTGAAGAGTTTTCCCCGGGAGGGCAGAGGTGTTCTCAGGGCTTCTCCCAGGGGTTTGCTGGGCTTGGTTCTTTCTGGCCCGCAGGGCATTGCAAAATGATGCAGTGTGATGCGAGGTTGTTGAAGGAATTATGAGAGAGTAAGCTGTAAAGAACATGTCAGGGACCACTAGGGAACCGTGAACTATATGGTTACAATATAAAATGGTTCATTTTGGCCTGAGTAGAATAGTAGAATAGTATCTCCTTGCCTCCAAATTCATATCCATTAAGAGCCTCAGATTGTGACTATTTTTGAATAGGGTCTTTGCAGATGTCATTAGTTAAGTTAAAATGAAGTCATACTGGTTAGGGTGGGCTCTGATGACTGGTGTCCTTATGAGCAAAGAGAGGAAACAGGCATGGGAGAATGCCTTGTGAATGTGGAGACATATTGGAGGGATATGGCTACAAGCCAATGGGTGTCAAAGACTGCCAAAAACCATCAGGAGTTAGGAGAGAAGCATGGAACAGATTCCCTCTTAGAACCTCTAATAGGAAACAACCCTGTTGACACCTTGATTTTGAAGCGGGCATCCATCTTGTTAGTTCAGATGAAATAATGAACACTAGGGGTCATATTGCTCCCAGGCGCAGCTGGACCAGCCAGGGAACGCACAGATCCAGGACCAAAAGATAGGAATGCTTATATCATTCAAAGGAACATGAAGGAAAGCAACCCCACTAGCTTAGCACACACAAGCAGATACAAGCAGCTGATTAGCACTCTCCTAAACACATAATCACCAGATGTACCTAATGAAATCTCTAACATATATAAAGATATTTTTCAGATTCCATCTCTATCTTGAGATAGAACAGACCTCTGTGGGACCAGATGAAGTGGCGCCAGAAGTAACCATTATCTGTTAACATAACTTCCTAGGCCTCCAATCAATAGCATCCACCTTCTCAGGAAACCCCTCCCCCAAATTTTGCCCTTAGAAGGTGTCACCTGTAAGTTTGAGACTTTGAGCATTAGCTCCCCATTCTCTTGGGATGCACCATACCAATAAATAGCTTATCTTTCTTCACTGCCGAAGCTCAGTGTCAATCTTTACTGGCTTGCTCTGTATGGGGCAGATGAACACTGGTTTGGTTCCGGTATAATTTCAGACCTGTGAGAGAATATATGCCTGTTGTTTTAAGCCACACAAGTTGTGATGCTCTGTTAAGGCAGCCCTAGGAAACTAGTACACTATTCATGTGGAATGGGCACTCTAGGCACATTTGTCAGGCTTCCCTAGGCTGAATCACTAAGCTTTGATTTTGGTCTCAATACTGGAATATAGACGCTCATCCTGTGTGATGGTATATCCAGAGGTCTATGGTCTTCTCTGGATGGCTCAGGTCTGATCAGCCTAAACTAACATCTGTTGGTTTCAGTGATGTTCATTGTCAAAGGGACCATTTCCACTGGAGTCCACATGGGTGACAACAGGGTAAGGGATTCTATACAATCTGTTATCACAATGTGTGACCCCCCAGGGGCTTAGAACTTGATCCTGCTGCTAGGTACTGAAGCACCCTGCCATCCTGTTGGCTATTGTTCATGAGTCAGTGAAAATGTAGCAAGATGTGTTTTGGGGGAGTGTTTTACTGGGCAAGCACTACAGCCTACAACTTGGACCATTGGTGGAATTTTATTTTGCATATAAGGTTTGTAACAGTTTTCTCTGTGGATACACAGCCATAGTGGCTCAGTGCACTACCAGCCTTTAACTTAGCTAATCTGTTCATCATCGAAGTCCAGGCCTCCTCAGGGACTTCAGTGTTCCAACACCCCCAAGAAGCATGAGGTGCTGGCACGGACTCCAACCTCTGAGAAAGCCTTATCTGCAGAGGTAAATGTCCACCTGCATGAAGGTGGGAAGTTTGACTGATGCCTGACTGGTGCTCTAGTGTGCATAGTGGTCGGTCACTGACATTTGCAGCTCAAGAGACTTATTAGGACTGACTGACCCAAGTGGGAGAGCACACCGTAGAGCCTCGTAAATCGTTAAGTACCCCATCTCTACCAGCTCTTTATCAGGATGTTAATCCATCCCCCCATCTTGTACTGCTTTACTGATATTACATGGCTGGGCTGGGAGAGCCTCGCTGGGCACTTGTCCCAGTACCTCTGTCCGAACATTCCTTACAATTAAAAGAAGCATCACGCATACTTAAAATATCAATTTTTACAATACATTTAGCAGTATCAGTTATAGCCACTTGGGTGTATGGACTGTCCCTTTCATAAAACATGAGATGGTTTAGTTTCAAAGGCTGGAAAAGCCAAACATGAAAATGTCAATAGAGTGAGACATCACTGACAAACCATCAAAGGTTTAATGTAGTCAATCTATGAGGATCTTGAGTCCCCTCCCACTCTCCACCAAATGTGGCCTTCCCTCTAGCCACATGTCCCCTATCATTGTATTTTGTAAACAATTTGTTTTCAAGTTTTACAGGTCTGTGAACAGAGAATAATTATGCCCCAGAACAGCCTATACCTAGAATCTCACTGATTTCTGATTTAGATGATTTAGAATTTGGGATTGGGGACTTTTTAAATTATTATATTTAGATGAGATTTTGGACTTAGAGTTAAGGCTGGAATAAATTAAGAATTGAGGGGTATGTTGGGACTTGGTGAATGTATTTTGCATAGGAAGGACATGAATTTTGAGGGGTCAGAGGGCAGACTGTTATGGGTTGAACTGTGTTCCTCCAAAAAGATATGTTTAAGAGCTAACACATGGTACCTGTGAATGTGAACTGATTTGGAAACAGGGTCTTTGCAGATGTAATCAAGTTAAGAGGAGGTCATACTGGACTAGAGTGGGCCCTAATCCAATGACTGGTGTCCTTATAAGAAGGAAATTTAGACACACATCATGTGATCACGGAGATAGAGACAGGAGTGATGCATCTACAAGCCAAGGAATGCTAATGACTGTCAGCAACTACCAGAAGCTTGGAAGAGGCAAGGGAGGAGTCTTCCCTAGAGGCTTCAGAGAGTGCAAGGCTACACCAACACCTTGATTTTGGGTTTCTAGCCTCCAGAAGAGAGAATAAATTTCTGTGTATAAGCCACCTAATTTGTGGTACTTTGTTATGGAAGCCCAAGGAAACTAACACAAATGGCAAAGGAACTCCAGGGCACATAGCCTGGGGCACCAGACCTGGCAGGTCCTGGCAGACAGACTATCCAGACCCTCTACCTTCCTTTTGAGGATACCTTCGGGCATTGATTATTCAGGTATGGCACAGCAATTCTCATTCACACAGCAGATGCAGGCCATACTATTCAAGAGTTCCTGAGTAGACTATATTACACCCTTTAGTTCCCAAACACATCATGTCAAAGAATAGTGCCATCTCTGTTGCCAAGAATACTTAGCAGTAGGCAAATCTCTGCAGCATTCACTGGACATATACTTCATCTCACACCCAGGAAGCAGTTACCATTAAAATATAAAATGTACTATTAAAGGAGAACCTAAAAAGCTAAGTAGACAGCTAATACTCCCAGTGAAGCACACACTTAAACAGAAAGTATGTGCTCTCACTGTGGCAATTTTCCAAATGGGTGCCTCCCTGCTGGATAAATTATGAGGTTGGGATATGGTGAAAGAAGAGGTACACTAGCTGTATGAGACCCAAAACACATAAATAACCCTTCTCACTCTTAGTTTCCTCTTATCTACCTCTGAGAAACTGGCCTGTAGGAACTTATGGGTGGTAAAGAAGAGCTGACAGTGGGAGATTCCAACCTGGTACCTCTCTTACCACCTGGTTATACTTGCTGCATCTGAGAAGCTCTGAATATTGATGGTAATGTTCACAGACATGAGATAACAATACATAAGGTGGGTCCTAGTGTGACCTACATAACAGGGAAACGATATGTTCTAGGATGGTACAAAATGTACAAGGAAGAAACCACTGAATGATTACATGGTATATCTGGTTGAACAGTGTGGGTTGAAAACTATTAAGGATGGGACAAAAAGAGGAGGTAGTTGCTTCAGGGATTGGTTATACTGATCACATGGTCATACAGGTAAAACCCCAGCTGCTGGGGAAGAAACACCTTAGAATCTAGGAGGCCAGGATTGGTGGGAGGACCATTAAATTCTCTTGGCTCTCATCTGCTGAACACTTGGGCTAGACTGTCATATCAGACTATCACCACTGCCCTCAACTTAACTACTGGATTCTATTCTACTGGGTGTCCTTCAACTGAGGCCTGAAAATTTTAGAAGTGGATGGCCCCCACCCAAGATGACTAAACAAGCTTAATTTTCCGCACAAGCATCAGTCCCCTCAGCCTTATATTATTGCTGATACTCCGTAGTCCCCATATTGCTTAAGGGAAACAAGAACTCCCTGTATACTTTCCTAGACCATAGATATGGCTCTGAAATTTATTGCTGGATTGGTCATCTTCAGCCTGACTGTGCTGATAAAAACCTAATAACTGTTCCTTTGTACACATTAGAAAGTAGCATCCCTCCTACAAATCCTTTCTGGTACTTAAGATTCCTCACATTATAATCCCAACTTTTAGACAAAGATTTGGATCCTGACCAGTGACCCCGAAGAGGTCACTACAACTAAGAATAAACTTTCTAGTGTGAGTGGTGATGAACAATTGCCTACTGGCCAGACAAGACAAAGTCTGTGTGACTGCTTCAGCTGGATTCCCAAACACGGAAAGCAAAAAAAATCAATCTCCCACCTAAGAGAGAAGTAGCTCTTTACAGTTAATCTCAATGGTATCTGCAACATATTTACTTGGCTTGGATCTGGATGGGGAACATAGCTACAATCATCCCTCCAAGTGGGATTGAGCATCCTGCTGATGCTCATTGTAATCACGTTCATCTAAGGTTGCCTAAGATAAATAGAAAGGATGGGTACAATTAATTAAGGTTTATGATGGGATATCCTATGCTTCAAAAAAATCTTAGCTGTTGACATGAAAGGTTGGGGTACAGTTGTAAAAAAATGGCTCTGCCATGACACACTAATAAGCTGGTGCATCTCTTGAGTCTTGGTGGAACATCCTACAGTTCCTTTTAAAGCAAGGGGAGATAAGCCTGTCTAGGATGGGACAAAAAGAGGAGGTAGTTCAACCAGATATACCATGTAATCTTTCAGTGGTTTCTTCCTTGTACATTTTGTACCATCCTAGACAGGCAAGGAGCTGCCACGAGCAGTTTTTCATGCCTGTCTTATAAGAGACTGCTACAAGGCAATTTCTCATCCATCTGCCTAGTGTCAGATGAGTGCAAGACTTTCCACCTTTCCCTCTTCCCCTTTTCAGAGGCAGCTACAGAGGGCTTAGATGAGTGCAAGACTTTCCACCTTTCCCTCTTCCCCTTTTCAGAGGCAGCTACAGAGGGCTTATTGAAAAGGGGGGAACCACGATCTTTCACTTGGGGGCCGGAGATCTGGGTACACCATTTTTCCTCTGATCCTCTGAAGAGGTGTGAAAAGCCTCCAGAGAACAAAAGCCACACAGGCCCAGCTTTCACTGAGCCCAGCCCCCAGACAAGGGGTGGGGCAACACCACCCAGGCAAAGACACCCGAGAAGCAGCACAGCAGGCCCTCCCCCAGAAGACAGACTGGAAGAACAGGTGGACTACAACTTAATGGATCCCACAAGACTGTAAAGCTCCAGAGCCAGGGGAAAATAGTATACTGAGCTCCAGGTGTTTTCTCACGACTCGTTTATCTTTCAGTCTAAAATTTTCCATTTCCTTTTTTTTTTAGCCTTTTTCCCATTTCAACTAGATTCTTATTTTACCAACTTAGGTTTTTAAGTTGCTTTTTAACTTTTATTTCTTGTATCTACATTTTATAGATATATGCTTCATTTTAGTCCTTTTTCACTCTATTCAATTTTACTTTTATATATATATATATAAGTTTTGCTTTCTTTGCAATTTTGTGATGTAGTGTCTTCTAACACACAGACCAAAATTCATTCAGGAACAAGTGGACCACCCTACTTTGTCCACCCTGTGAGATTATAGTCTCTCTTCCCCCACCTTTTTTTTAATTAACATATAATGTATTATTTGTTTCAGGGGTACAGGTCTGTGATTCAACAGTCTTACACAATTCACAGCGCTCACCATAGCATATACCCTCCCCAATTTCCATCACCCAGCTACGCCATCCCTCCCACCCCCCTCCATTCCAGCAACCCTCAGTTTGTTTCCTGAGATTGAGTTTCTTATGGTTTGTCTCCCTCTCTGGTTTTGTCTTGTTTCATTTTCCCTTCCTTCCCCTATGATCCTCTGTCTTGTTTCTCAAATTCCTCATATCAGTGAGATCATATGATAGCTGTCTTTCTCTGATCGACTTATTTTGCTTAGCATAATACCCTCTAGTTCCATTCATGTCATTGCAAATGGCAAGATTTCATTTTTTGATAGCTGCATAATATTCCATTGTGTGTGTGTGTGTGTGTGCATACACACCACATCTTCTTTATCCATTCATCTGTTGATGCACATCTAGGCTCTTTCCATAGTTTGGCTATTGTGGACATTGCTGCTATAAACATTGGGGCGCACGTGCCCCTCCAGATCACTACACTTGTATCTTCCCCCCCTCTTTTTTATTATTTTGTTTGGTTTTGGTTTTGTTTGCTTTTCTGTGGTGGCTTCCAACCACTTTGCATTTTTCTAGGGTGTATTTTGCTTCAGTCGTGGTTGATATTTTGGACTCTGTTCATTTGTTCACCCATCCTTCTCTGGGCAAAATGACTAGGAGGAATTCACAACAAAAGAACCAGAGGCAAGGTTCTCTGCCACAGAGGTAATCTATATGGATATAAGATGTCAGAGACAGAATTCATGATAGCAATTATAAAGTTAATAGCTAGGCTTGAAAAAAGCATAAATGACAATACAGAATCTCTAAGGGCAGAAATGAGATCTAATCAGGCCAACTTAAAAATGCTATGAATGAGACAGGGGAGGAGACAAGATGGCAGAGGAGTAGGGGACCCCGTTTCAACTGGTCCCCTGAATTTAGCTGGATATCTATCAAACCATTTTGAATACCCACGAAATCAGCCTGAGATGTAAGAATACATATCTGGGTCTCTACAAGCAGAAAAGTGACTGCTTTTTGCAAGATAGGACATGTGGAGTCGTGAACCTGAGGGGAGATATCAGAAGATAACCAGAAGGGGGGGAGCCTCCATAAGCTGGCTCCTGGAAAGTGATATAACACTGGAGTGCAAAATCGGAACCCTTAGAAATCTGCTCTAGTGAGAGCCATCCCTCTCTGAAAGGGGATCTGGAAATGAAAAGGCAGAATTCTAGGTAGGACATTGTGGTCTTGGGATATGAGAAGCCGCAGAGCTAAAGGGGGTGCATGAACTGGTAGAGTGCCCAAGCAGTGGAGCCAGGAAGCAGGTTATGGTCAGCAAGCCCAGGAAGGACTCTCAGCCCAGATCACCATAAACCATGTGCTGGACTGGTTGATAATCACTATTCTCTTGAATGGCCTGAAAAAATCTGGAACCTGGCCCACAACCAGGCAAAAACTCACAGAGCAGTAGCAGCCCTGAAAGGGCTTTAGAGCAGTACCCAGACATGGTCCAAGAGCTTCAGGTGTGTGCACGAGCCTGCAGCTGCTTACGGTTTTAGAATCACAAAGGGTTCCTGGGTGGCTCAGTCGTGAAAGCGTCTGCCTTAGGCTCAGGTCATGATCTCAGGGTCCTGGGATCAAGCACCACATCGGGCTCCCTGCTCAGCAGAGAGCCTGCCTCTCCCTCTCCCTCTGCTGCTCCCCCTGCTTGTGCTCTCTCTGTGTCTGTTTCTCACTCTCTGTCAAATAAATAAATAAAATCTTAAAAAAAAAAAAAGAATCAAAAAGGGCAGTGGCACTCCTGGGCCCCTGGGATGATCGCTGAGAGAGTTGCTGTGGGTGCACACCATGGGAGGCTGCAGTTTTCAGTGGTGCATGCAGAAGTGGAGACTGTCCTGGAGGGTTTATTAAAGAGGGCAGACTGCGAATTTTCTGCTCTGGGCCAGAGGTTTGGCTGTGGCCATTTTTGCTCTGATCCTCTGAAGAGGTGCGAAAAGTCCCCAAGGAACAAAAGCCACACAGAAGCCCGGTTCCCACTGAGCCCATCCCCCTGACGGGGTGGGGCAATTCCGCACAGACAGGGTTAGAGTGCAGCAGGCCCCTCCCCCAGAAAACAGGCTGGAAGAACAGGTGGACGACAATCCTGTGGATCCCATAAGACTGTAAAATCACAATGCCAGGGGAAAATTGTAAACTGAGCTCCAGGTGTGGCCTCGTGACTTGTTTATTTTTCAGATAAAATTCTTTATTTTTTTTCATATACTTTTTCTCTGTTTTTTTTTCTTTTTACCTTCTCCTCATTTCAACTAGATGTTTATTATATCAACTTATTTTCCATAGTCGCTTTTTAACTTGTATTTTTTTCAAACCTGTATTTTTTATAGCTATATGCTTGCCTTTTTTCACTCTACTCAATTTTACCTTTATATATATACGAGTTTTACTTTCCTTGTAATTTTGGTACATAGTGTCCTCTAACACAGAGACCAAAATACACCCAGGAACAAATGAAACACCTTGCTTTGTCCAGACTGAGAGATTATAGTCCCCCTTCTTTAAAACTTTTAAATTGTTTAATTTTATTCTTGTGTTACATATTGGCTTTGTTTTTTCAGTGGTGGCTTCTGACCACTCCAGATTTTGCTAGGGTGCATCTTGCTTGGGTCGTGGTTGATATTTTGGACACTGCTCATTCACTCAACCATCCCCCAACAGAATGACTAGGAGGAGGAACTCTCAACAAAGAAAAGAACAGAGACAATGTCTTCTGCCACAGAACTAATGGATATACATATAAGCAAGATGTCAGAGTTAGAATTCAGGATGGCAATCATAAAGTCAATAGCAAGGCTTGAAAAAAGCAATAGTGACAATATAGAATCTCTAAGAGCAGAAATGAGATCTAATCAGGCCAAACTAAAAAATGCTATGAATGAGGTGCAGTCTAAGCTGGATATTCTAACAGCCAGGGTAAACGAGGCAGAAGAGAGAATTAGTGATCTAGAAGATAAGCTGATGGAATGGAAGGAAATTGAGGAAAACAGAGATAGGGTGCTAGTAGCACATGAAAAAAGGACTAGAGAGATTAATGATGCCATGAAACGTTCCAATGTCAGAATTATTGGGATCCCTGAGGGGGTGGAGAGAGAGAGAGGGCTAAAAGGTATAGTTGAGCAAATCATAGCTAAGAACTTCCCTAATCTGGGGAAGGAAACAAGCATTCAAGTTCAAGAGGTAGAGAGGACCCGTCCCCAAATCAATAAAAATAGATCAACACCCTGACATATAATAGTGAAGGCTGCAAATTTTACAGCCAAAGAAACTGTCCTGAGAATAGCCAGGGAGAGGAGGTTCCTTACATATGGTGGGAGGAACATCAGAATAACGTCAGACCTGTCCACAGAAACCTGGCAAGCCAGAAAGGGCTGGCAAGACATATTCAGGGTACTGAATGAGAAGAACATGCAGCCAAGAATACTTTATCCGGCAAGGCTGTCATTCAGAATGGATGGAGAGATAAAGAGCTTTCAGGACAGGCAGAAACTGAAAGAATGTGCGACCAACAAGCCAGCCCTGCAAGAAATATTTAGGGGGATTCTGTAACTGAAGAGAGAACCCAAGAGTCACAAAGACCAGAAACAGTGACAATCTACAGAAACAGGGACTTTACAGGCAATACAATGGCACTAAATTCATATCTTTCAATAGTCACTCTGAATGTAAATGGGTTGAATGCTCCCATGAAAAGACAGGGTTTCAGATTGGATAAAAAGCAGTACACATCCATATGCTATCTACAAGAGACTCATTTTGAATCTAAAGACACCTCCAGATTGAAAGTGAGGGGATGGAGAACCATTTACCACAATAATGGACCTCAAAAGAAGGCTGGGGTGGGAATCCTCATATCAGAAAAATAAGATTTTAAACCAAAGACCACAGTAAGAGATGTAGAGGGACACTATATCATACTTAAAGGGTCTATCCAATAAGAAGATCAAACAATTGTAAATATCTATGCCCCCAACATGGGAGCAGCCAATTATATAAACCAATTAATAACCAAAATAAAGAAACATATTAATAATAATACATTAATAGCAGACCTCAACACTCCACTCACAGCAATGGACAGATCATCTAAGAAGAAGATCCACAAAGAAACAAGAGCTTTGAATGACACATTGGACCAGATCGACTTCGTAGATATATACAGAACATTCTATCCTAAAACAACAGAATACTCATTCTTCTCGAGTGCACATGGAACTTTCTACAGAATAGATCACATACTGGGTCACAAATCAGGTCTCGACTGATACCAAAAGATTGAGGTTGTTCCCTGCATATTTTCAGACCACAATGCTTTGAAACTGGAACTGAACCACAAGAAGAAATTTGGAAGGAACTCAAACACTTGGAAGTTAAAGAGCAGCCTGCTAAAGATTGGGCCAACCAGGAAATGAAAGAAGAACTTAAACAATTCATTGAAACTAATGAGAATGAAAAGACATCAGTCCAAAACCAATGGGACACTGCAAAGACAGTCCTAAGAGGGAAATACATAGCCATCCAAGCCTCTCTCAAAAAATTAGGAAAATCCCAAATGCACAAGCTAACCTTATACCTACAGGAGTGGAGAAAGAACAGCACATAAAACAAACCAAGCAGGAGAAGAGAAATAATAAAGATTAGAGCAGATATCAATGAGATATAAACCAGAAAACAGTAGAACAGATCAACGAAACTAGAAGCTGGTTCTTTGAAAGAATTAATAAGATTGATAAACCTCTGCCCAGACTTATCCAAAAGAAAAGGGAAAGGACCCAAATCAATCATGAATGAAAGGGTAGAGATCACGACTAGCACCAAGGAAATAGGAACAATTATTAGAAATTATTACCAGCAACTATATGCCAACAAATTAAGCAATCTGGAGGAAATGGATGCATTCCTGGAAACTTATAAACTACGAAGACTGAAACAGGAAGAAACAATCTGAACAGACCAATAACCAGTAAGGAAATTGAAGCAGTAATAAAAAACTGCCCAAAAAACAAGAGTCCAGGGCCAGATGGCATCCCAAGGGAATTCTACCAAACGATTAAAGAAGAAATAATACCGATTCTACTGAAGCTGTTTCAAAAAATAGAAAGGGAAGGAAAACTTCCAAACTTGCTCTATGAGGCCAGCATTATGCTGATCCCAAAACCAAAGACCCCATCAAAAAGAGAATTACAACCAATATCCCTGATGAACGTGGATGCAAAAATACTCAACAAGATCCTAGCCAATAGGATCCAATAGTATATATATATATATATATATTTTAAAGATTTTATTTATTTATTTGAGAGAGAGAGAGAGAGAGAAACAGCATGAGAGGGAAGAGGGTCAGAGGGAGAAGCAGGCTCCCTGCTGAGCCGGGAGCCCAATGTGGGACTCGATCCCAGGACTCCGGGATCATGACCTGAGCCGAAGGCAGTCGCTTAACCAACTGAGCCACCCAGGCACCCCCAACAGTATATTAAAAGGATTATTCATCAGGAACAGGTGGGATCTATTCCTGAGATGCAAGGGTGGTTCAACATTCGGAAATCAATCAACATGAAAGAGCACATTAATAAAAGAAAAGACAAGGGCGCCTGGGTGGCTCAGTTGGTTAAGCGACTGCCTTCGGCTCAGGTCATGATCCTGGAGTCCCGGGATCGAGTCCCGCATCGGGCTCCCTGCTCTGCGGGGAGCCTGCTTCTCCCTCTGACCCTCCCCACTCTCATGTGCTCTCTGTCTCTCTCATTCTCTCTGTCTCAAATAAATAAATAAAATCTTAAAAAAAAAAAAAATAAAAAAAAATAATAAATAAAAGAAAAGACAAGAACCATATGATCCTCTCAAATGATGCAGAAAAAGCAGCATTTGACAAAATACAGCACCTTTTTTTTTAATTTTTATTTATGAGAGAGAGAGAGAGCACAAGCAGGGGGCGGGGAGAGGGAGAAGCAGGCCCCCCTGCCGAGCAGGGAGCCCCATGTGGGGCTTGATCCCAGGACCCCGGGACCACAACCCTAGCTGAAGGCAGCCGCCCAACTGTCTGAGCCACCCAGGTGCCCCTACACCCAGGTGCCCCTTGATTAAAACTCTTCAAAGTATAAGGATAGAGGGAACATACCTCAATATCATAAAAGCTATCTATGAAAAGCCCATAGTGAATATTCTCAATGGGGAAAAACAGAGATTTTCCATTAAGGTCAGGAACACGAAAGGGATGCCCACTCTCACCACTGTTGTTCAACATCATACTAGAAGAGCTAGCCTCAGCAATCAGACAACAAAAAGAAATAAAAGGCATTCAAATTGGCAAAGAAGAAGTCAAACTCTCTCTCTTTGCAGATGACATGATACTTTATGTGGAAAACCCAAAAGACTCCACCCCCAAATTACTAGAACTCATACAGCAATTCAGCAATGTGGCAGGATACAAAATCAATGCACAGAGGGGCGCCTTGGTGGCTCAGTTGGTTAAACGTCTGCCTTCAGCTCAGGTCATGATCTCAGGGTCCTGGGATTGAGCCCCACATCAGGCTCCTTGCTCAGCAGAGAGCCTGCTTCTCCCTCTCCCTCTGTCTGCAGCTACCCCTGCTTGTGCTCTCTCTCACTATCTCTCTATGTGTCAAATAAATAAATAAAATCTTTAAAAAAAACCCCACAAAATCAATGCACAGAAATCAGCTGCATTTCTATACACTAACAATGTAACTGAAGAAAGAGAAATTAAGGAATCAATTCCATTTACAATTGCACCAAAACCCATAACATACCTAGAAATAAACCTAACTAAAGAGGTAAAGGATCAGGGTGCCTGGGTGGCTCAGTCATTAAGCATCTGCCTTTGGCTCAGGTCATGATCCTAGGGTCCTGGGATCGAGCCCCATGTCGGGCTCTCTGTTCAGTGGGAAGCCTGCTTCTCCCTCTCCCACTCCCCCTGCTTGTGTTCCCTCTCTCGCTCCCTCTCTCTGTCAAAATTAATAAATAAAATCTTTAAAAAAAAAGAGGTAAAGGATCTTTATTCTACAAACTACAGAGCACTTATGAAATTAATTGAGGAAGACACAGAGATGGAAAAACATTCCATGCTCATAGATTGGAAGAATAAACATTGTTAAAATGCCTATGCTGTCCAGAGCAATCCACACATTCAATGCAATCCCTATCAAAATACCATCGACATTTTTCATAGAGCTGGAACAAATAATCCTAAAATTTGTATGGAACCAGAAAAGACCCCGAATAGCCACAGGAATGTTGAAAAAGAAAACCAAAGCTGGGGGCATCACAATTCCTGACTTCAAGCTATATTACAAAGCTGTGATCATCAAGACAGCATGGTACTGGCACAAAAACAGACACATAGATCAATGGAACAGAACAGAGAGCCCAGATATGGACCCTCAACTCTATGGTCAATTAATCATTGACAAAGCAGAAAGAATATCCAATGGAAAAAAGATAGTCTCTTCAATAAATGGTGCTGGGAAAATTGGAAAGAATGAAAATGGATCATTCTCTTACACCGTACACAAAGAAACTCAAAATGGATGAAAGACCTAAAAGTGAGACAGGAATCCATCAAAATCCTAGAGGAGAACATAGGCAGTAACCTCTTTGACATAGGCCACAGCAATTTCTTTCAAGACACATCTCTAAAGGCAAGGGAAACAAATGCAAACATGAACTTTTAGGACTTCATCAAGATCAAAAGCTTCTGCACGGCAAAGGAAACAGTCAACAACTCTAAGAGGCAACCCACAGAATGGGAGAAGATATTTGCAAATGACATTACAGATAAAGGGCTGGTATCCAATATCTATAAAGAACTTATTAAACTCCACACCCAAAAAACAAATAATCCAGTTAAGAAATGGGCAGAAGACATGAAAAGGCACTTCTCCAAAGAAGACATACAAATGGCCAACAGACACATGAAAATATGCTCCACATCACTTGCCATCAGGGAAATACAAATCAAAAGCACAATGAGATACCACCTTACACCAGTTAGAATGGTTAAAATTAACAAGACTGAAAACAACAAATATTGGCAAGGATGTGGAGAAAGGGGAACCCTCTTACACTGTTGGTGGGAATGCAAGCTGGTACAGCCACTCTGGAAAACAGTATGGAGGTTCCTCAAGAAGTTAAAAATAGAGCTACCCTATGACCCAGCAATTGCACTACTGGGTATTTACCCCAAAGATACAGATGTAGTGGGGCCCCTGCTAGCTCAGTTGTTAAGTGTCTGCCTTTGGCTCAGGTCATGATCCCAGGGTCCCGGGATCAAGCCCTGCATCAGGCTCTCTGCTCTGCGGTAAGCCCTGCTTCTCCTTCTCCCACTCCCCCTGCTTGTGTTCCCTTTCTCACTGTGTCTCTCTCTGTCAAATAAATAAATAAATATTTAAGAAAAAAAAATACAGATGTAGGGAAAAGAAGGGGCATATGCACCCCAATGTTCATAGCAGCAATGTCCACAATAGACAAACTGTGGAAAGAGCCGAGATGCCCTTCAACAGATAAATGGATAAAGAAGATGTGGTTCATATATACAATGGAATATTACTCAGCCATCAGAAAGGATGAATACCTACCATTTACATCTACATGGATGGAACTGGAGGGTTATGTTAAGTGAAATAAGTCAAGCAGAGAAAGACAATTATCATATGGTTTCACTCATATGTGGACCATAAGGAATAGCGCATAGGGTCTTAGGGGAAGGGAGGGAAAACTGAATGGGAAGAAATCAGAGAGAGAAAGGGAGGTGGGTGGGTATGGGGTAACCGGGTGATGGTCATTAAGAGGGCATGTGATGTGATGAACACTGGGTGCTATATGCAACTAATGAATCATTGAACACTACATCAAAAACTAATGATGTACTATATGTTAGCTAACTGAATTTAAATTTAAAAAAAAGACAAAGAAGTAAATAATTGAATAAAAACATCAGGATGGACTTATGGATATTTATTTTTTCTGTGGGCTATAATTAAATACAATTGTTATTTATCTTCTTGCTCACATTGTTCAAGCTTTCACCATTTCTTTTTAGTTTTTTCAGGTTGGCTCTTACGCCCTTTCAACATGAGCTTATCCTTTTTTGGAGTACTTCCTTTCTTTCTGACACCACAAGGTGGACTAGGATTATCTAGTACCTTTCTGTCTCAGTCCTGAACCAATCACTTCTCCAAGAAACCCTGGTTCTTTTTATTGGAGAATGGTATTTAGAAACCAAGATATTGGTATGAAATGCGCTCACTGTTATAGGGATATTAGCACGTCCAGGCCCTCTATAGACAGAGCTTGGAAATACTGTATGAATACTAACCCTTGCATGCATAGACATCTCTATTTATTTTTGTATCTCTCTAACCACATGTATATGTGTATATGTGAATATATATATGCATATGCATATATATGTACTGCATTCAAAACACATGTGTAGTTGACCACTTGTGCCAAAATTACTGCAAAAGACTCCTGCTTCCACCTTGCCTTCTTGCCTATAATAACACTGAAACCAGTGATTCTCAGAAACATAACTTAGATCACACCACTTTTTTGCTCTACAACTTGCAATGGTTCCCATCTGACTCAGAGCAAAAGCCCAACTCCTTATAGTGCCTTCCACCGTGCCACATGACTTGGCCTACTAACTCTAACTTCATTCCCTACTGTACTCTTCCTCACTCTTCTATTCCAGCTCAACCAGCCTCCTTACTACTCCTTGAACATAATAGCATCTCTGTCCTATGTGTTCCCTCTGTATTGTATAAGTGCCTGACACTAAGCTTTTGATTGCTGAGGCATCCATTTCAAAAGAATACCTTGATTAAACCTATTGCTAGCTGTAAGACACAGCTACCAACAAAACAACCAAATAAGGTATTAGGCTGCCTCCATCTGTGAAGTACTCTCTTTCAGAAAGCCCTGGGCAAGGTAGACAACTGACAGTCTTAGCAACTCAGCTTCTCCCTCCTGTGCCCTAGTTTCTGCTCTTATGATTTAAATTAGCTAATAAGGAGTAAACCCACAAGACCTTAGACACTTCACCCTTGGACTGTAATAAAGGCAGAGCCCCAGGTCCACTCTCTTCTCTACCTCTGACCTCACTACTGTGTGACCCCTGGGCATGCAGTGTACCTTCTAGGACTTGTGAATAATAAATCTTGTTCCTCAAAGTTCCCTGATGGTTTTTGAAGTGCATCCTGCAATCACAACCATGAGGGCTGGTCTAGCCACAACACTGGCTTTGGTCAGGGAAATGTCTGTTCGGGGGCTCACTTCAAGGAACACAGGCCAGAAGAGTGCCCCAGGCATTCCTAGCCAATAGCATCACTATCAACAGGTTGGGACTGACACAACCTTCTGGGATGCATTACTCTAGTGGTTCGGCAAGGATGGTCCCTGGACTAGAAGCATCAGCACCACATGGAAACTTCAAAGACAAGGAAATTTTGGGGCCCCACTCCATACATACTGAGTCAGGAAATCTAAGAATGGGACCCACAATCTGTGTTTTAACAAGCCCTCCAGGTAATTCTGATGCCTGCTAAAGTTTGAGAACCACTGCTCTACTTCATCACTTATTGTTATTGTTTAAATGTCACCTCCTTGTTAGTTCCACCCAGCCTATCCTATTTAATAACCCTGCAATTTCCCATGTGCCTTATCCTACTTGATATTTCCACCACTTATTTTCTAATAATATTGTATATAATTTACTTATTTATGATATTTATTGCCTTTTGCCCTCTCCTCTAGGAAAACAGGGTTATTTTTATTTTATTATTTTTAAAGATTTTATTTATTTGAGAGAGAGAGAGAGAGCGCATGGTGGGGTAGGGGCAGAGGGAGAAGCAGACTCCCTGCTGAGCAGAGAGCCTGATGCAGGGCTGGATCCCAGAACCTGAGCCGATGGCAGACACTTAACCGACTGAGCTACCCAGGCGCCCCAAACAGGGTTATTTTTAGTCAACATTATTCATGGCCGGGTCCAGTGATTGCTGGAACTTGCTCATACCAGCTTAAAAGGGTTGGTGTATATATCTCTCCCCAACTCCATGTTCAGTACTGTCAGGTTGGTAGCCTAAAACTGGCTATGGTGGGTGCATTAACACTCCAGAAATCAGAAAACATTACAAATCAGAGGGTGGGATTCTCCTAAAAGAACTAGTTGTTAAACATTTACCAGCATACCACTGACAGTATCCTGAACACATAAAATACTGTCTGGCAAAAAGCAATGCTCAATTAACAGTTAAAGAACTAAGGGATACAAACTAATTTCCAGCAAAAGTGCAAAATGATATATCACTGTTCAGGGCAATTTTGTAGTATCTGTGAAAATTAAGAAATGGCTTAGTTTCGACCCATGATCCAATTATTCTAATTCTAGAAAATTTTTCCTTAAGATTCACACGTATGAAATTAGGTTACCTAAATAAGGTTATTCAATGAAACACTGTTAGTAACAGCAAAAGACTGTAAACAAGTGTCCTTCAACAGAAAACTGGTTAAATAATCAATGACAAATGCATACAACAGAAACCATGCACCTATACACAATGAGGAGCAAAAGTAGTAAGAAGCAAAGTAAAGACTTCCATAAATTCCTCCATAAAATAATTAGGAAAACTAGCAAAAATTATAAGAATCAACTTTTTAGAAGTTTGAAACTATCCAAACGTTTGCATAAATCCAGGGAGCATTTATTCAATAAACACTTAGTTTCACCAAACACGGCCAAAGTGAGATTTGTGGCATTTTTACTTGCTTCATTCCTATCCTATACAATCCAGCTCCACAGGAGCCTTGAAAATGAGCAGCTTGTAATCACAATGAAAAGCAGCAACCAGGCAGCCACCAGAAAGAGCAGAATAGGGAAGGAGTTCTTTCAAAGCCTCATTCCCAGAGAAATGTCATTATTTACATGTCTGATGGTTCCCTGGAAGACTCTACTGTCTTTAAGCTAACTTGGAGCTTCCACAGTACAAACAGCCTTTTCCTCAGGCAACATGCTTGGAAAAGAATTAGAGGAAAATAATTAACTTCACAGCTGCCTGCAGTGATAAAGAACAGTCGGAGCAGGCAAGAGGCTAATTTAAAAGCTGAAAAGGGAAAAGCAAGTAATTAGATGCCCACAGGAGCTTTGAAAGCTTCAACATACTCCTGGGAATCAAGAAAGCCACATGCATGCCCAGGGGTGTGCACATGCTCAGGAAAGATCTAAGAAGATCCTAAGTTCTTATCCTCGGCTGACCTTGAAGCTTTGGTACATGTAGGAAGTAAAGACTATGGCAGAGTTGTTCACAGCATGTCTGAGTGTTGAAGATGGGTGCCAATAATGCACAGAGAGCCCTGGGCACAGACAAGGAGACTTATTAACTCCAGGCATTTGAGAAAATCTGGTAAATCATTAGCTGACTAACCTACTGAGTAGAGATTTCAGTGGCTGCACATGATAAAGAATAGAACTTTACATAATCAGTTTAGAAATCCCACTAAGCAACATAACAATGATAGCAATAACAATGAACAATAGGGAGGAGAGACTCTGAAAGCCACCAAATACTATTTAAAATAGACAGTTTTCTTTTTTTCAACAAAAATTACAAGACAAAGAAACAAGCAATTATGTCTGATACAATAGGGAAAAAAACCAATTGATACAAATTGTCCTAAAGAAGTACAGATATTGGACTTGCTAGACAAAGACTTTAAATCAATTATTTTAAATATGTTCAAACAACTAAAGGTAACCACATCTAAAGAACTACAGAAAAGTATGAGAACAATGTCCTTCTATGTAGACAATACCAATAAAGAGTTAAAAATTATTTTTAAAAAAACCCATAAAGATATTCTAGAGTTAAAAAATACAGTAACTGGAAATTAGAAATTCATTAGAAGGGCACAACAACAGATTTGAGGTGGCAGAAGAAATAACCAACAAACTTGATGGAAGACAGACAGACTGGTCAACTAAATTTATGTAGTCTGAATAACAGAAAGAAAAAATGAAAAGTTGAACAGAGCCTCAGAGACCTGTGGGACATCAAGTGTATGAACATATGCATAATGGGAGACCCAGAAAGAGAAAAGAGGAAGGAGAGGAAACAACAGCTGAAGAAACAATGGCCAAAATCTTCCCAAACTTGATGGAAGATAGGAACCTGCACATCCACAAAGTTGAACAAACTACAAATAAAACCCCCCCAAAATCAATTAACTACACACATCATAAACTGTTAATGGTCAAAGACAGGGTCTTGGAAGCAACAAGACCAAAGCAACTCATTGTGTACAATGGATTTCAATAAGATTAACAGGTCATTTTGCTTTAGAGACCACAGAGGCAAGAAGGCAGTAGGGAGGACATAAATAAAGTGCTGAAAAAGACTGTCAGGCCCAAACTATCCTTGAAAAATGAAGAAGAAATCAAAACATACACAGATTAACAAAACTGAGAGAATTCATTGCTACCACATTCATCTCACAAAAAATACTAAAGGGAGTTGTTCAGGCTGAAATGAAAGACATTTACAGTATGAAATGAAAGACATTAGACAGTACCACAAATCCACACAAAGAAACAAAGAGCACTGGTAAAGGTAATACTATCTAAGTAAAAGATAGTATAAATATATTTTTATCTGTAATTCTTTTTTTCTCCGACCCGATTTAAAAGACACTTTGTAAAGAAAAAATATAAATGTGTTGGTGCCACACAATACATGAAGATATAATCTGTATGACAATAAAAACACAAAGGAAGAGTAAGGGAATGAATAGAAGTATATAGAAGTAAAATTTTTATATGCTATTGAAATTAAGTTCATATTATTCCAAACTTGATTGTTAAAAATTAAGATGTTAATTGTTATTCCCAGGACAACCATCAAGAAAATAACTAAATATAGCAAAAGAAATGACAAGGGAATTAAAATGGTACATTAAAAAATATCTATTGAACAGAAAAGAAGGCAGTAATGGAGGAACAGAGGAACAAAACAATCTAGAACTCAAATAAGAAAATGGCAGGCCTAAATCCTACTCTATCAGCAATTATACTAAATATAAATTGATTAAACACTCTAATTAAAAGGCATATATCATACTGGATAAAAACAAAACAAAAATGTGATCCTGGTAAACAGTGTCTGACAGACTCACTTGAGATCTAAGGACATAAACAGAAAATGAAAGGATGGACAAAGATACACCATGAAAACTGATGAGAAAGACAGTCTCGTGTGTAGTGTTTCAACCCCCACTCAGCTACATAAGAATGAGCCTTGGGCCTGGAACATTTCCTTACAATAAAGAGACCACACAGCCTGTACAAACCATTCACCTTGTGGGAATATCTTGTATTTAAGTGTTCCTTCTTTCTGATTAAGCATGTAATAAACGCACTTCTGGCACCACCTCAGCTTTCAGTATTCTGGACTCCACAGTAGTGGGGTTGGATTCCTGTTGTGGCATAAGAGGAGGGTGCATAGGCCAACTGCCGTGTCAGCTGCTGGGGGCACCGGCTAGCTTTGGGGACCAGTGGCATATTATCAGAACTTATCTTGCTCTATCTCTTCTCTAACTGTGTAAAAGCATTATTCCATCCAGTGCTTGACTCTGTTGTGTTTTCCTTGGTGACTCTGATACCAAGATGCAGTGGGCAGAAGTATTTAAACTTCTATTCCTGCAGGCTGGTATAGTGACGGTATTTGCTATCTCCAACATGGTCAGTCTTCCCCAGCATTGGTAACTTGTGCCTAGTGTTCTGCTCAACACGTCACCAAAAGACAGCTAGAAAGGCCTATATTAATATTAAGTAAAAGAGACTTTAAGACAAAAATTGTTACTTTGAAGAAAACACAGGGTTGAATCTTCAAGATTTTGGATTAGGCAATGGTTTCATAGGTATGACACTTAAAGCATGAGCAACTAAAGAAAAGATAAATTGGACATCAATAAAATTATAATTTTTGTGCCTCAAAAAACATTACCAAGAGGCACCTGGGTGGCTCAGTTGGTTAAGCGTCTGCCTTCGGCTCAGGTCATGATCTCAGGGTCTTGGGATCAAGCCCCATGGCAAACTGCCTGCTTGGCGGGGAGTCTGCTTCTCCCTCTCCCTCTGCCCCTCCCCACCGCTTGTGCTCTCTCCTGAGCTCTCTCTCGAGCTCTCACATGGGCATATAAAATCTTAAAAAAAAAAAAAAATTACCAAGAAGGTGAAAAGACAATCCACAGAATGGGAAAAAATATTTATAAATTATGTATCTGAGAACAGTCTGTATCCAGTTTATATAAAGAACTCTCACAACTCAATGATAAGAAAATAAACCAATTAAAAATGGGCAAAGAATTTGAATAGACATTTCTCACAAGAAGATATACTAATGGCCAACAGGTGCATGTAAAGATGTTCAACAACTTTAATCATCCAGGAAAATCAAATCAAAACCACAATGATATCCCATTCCATACCCACTAGAATGGCTATGATAAAGAAGATGAACAATAACAAGTGAGTCAAGGATGTAGAGAAATTGGAACGCTTATATTATATATTGCTGGTTAGAATGCAGAATTATGCAGCCCCTCTAGCGAACAGTTTGGTGGTTCCTCAAAAAGTTAAATATAAAGTTACCATATGACCCAGCAACTCCACTCCCACTCCTAAGTATATACCCACAGCACTAAAATCATATGTTCATGCAAAAGCTTGTCTATAAATGTTCAAAGCAGCTTTATTCATAATAGACAAAAGGTGGGAAAAACACAGATGTCCAAAATAATGGATAAATCAAATGTGATATATCTGTATAACATAACAGAGCCATTAAAAAAAAAGTACTAATACATGCTACAGTAAGGATGAACATTGAAAACATTATGCTGTCAAAGACACCAGACACAAAAGACCTCAGATTTTATGATTCCACTTATATGAAATATCCATTATGGGCAAATCTATACAGACAAAAAGTCAATCAGTGGTTGCCTGGAGTTGAGGCAAAATAGGAAAGTAACTATTAATGGGTACGGTGTCTTGTTTTGGGATGATGAAAATGTTTTGAAAATAGATACTGATGATGACTGCACCACCATGTGAAAATACTAAAAACCACTGAACTAAACTCTTTCTCCTTCTTCCCTCCCTCCCTCCTTCCCTCCCTTCCTTCCTTCCGGTTTTATTTTTAAATAATCTCTACACCCAATGTGGGGTTCAAACTCACAACCCTGAGATCAAGAGTTACATGCTCTACACTCTACAGACTGAGCCAGCCAGGCATCCCTGAACTGAACACTTTAAAAAGGTGAATTCCATCTCTATAAAAAAAATTTTAAATAAACTACATAAATTTTACTATGTACTAATTTCAAAATATCTCCAGTATATATTCTTAAATGCAAAAATTAAGGTGAAGAACAGGTTATTTTATGGTATGCTTATATCCTTTGGCTAAGAAGGATTAAAAATAAGTACATACATATATACACTCATATATATACATGCATTAATACACATGTATATATATTCACACATATATACATATAAATACATGCAAGAAAAAGGTAGAAATGCATACTTACATGTATATAGTTTATATACATACCTATATCTATCTACCCAGATAGACAGCTATAAAATCACATTTAATAAACTTGTCTCTGGATTTTAAAAAATGGAGAAAATAGGGGCACCTGGGTGGCTCAGGCGGTTAGGTGTCTGCCTTCGGCTCAGGTCATGATTCCAGGGTCCTGGGATCGAGCCCCGCATCGGGCTTTCTGCTCAGCAGGGAGCCTGCTTCTCCCTCTCCCTCTGTCTCCCCCCTGCTCATGCTCTCTCTCTCTCCGTATCTCTGTGTCTTAAATGAATAAATAAAATCTTTAAAAAATAAATAAATAAATAAATAATAAAAAATTTAAAAATGGAGAAAATAGACATACACAAAATTTGTTCCCTATAATTACAAGAGGAGTTTGCAGGGAAAGACAGACATGGGAGTGTGAATTCACTTCTATTTATATTGTTTGTATTGTACTGACTTTTCCATCTTGAATGCATTACCCAACACACACACACACACACACACACACAGATAAAAAAATACATAAAACCATGATAGCTTGGTGTATATTAATGGTTGGCATCACTATGGCAACTCTGTGTCCTCTCCTGGCAAAGCATTTTTTTTTTTTTAAAGATTTTATTTATTTATTTGACAGAGAGAGACACAGCGAGAGAAGGAACACAAGCAGGGGGAGTGGGAGAGGGAGAAGCAGGGTTCCCGCGGAGCAGGGAGCCTGATGCGGGGCTCGATCCCAGGACCTGGAATCATGACCTGAGCCGAAGGCAGATGCTTAACGACTGAGCCACCCAGGCGCCCCTGGCAAAGCATTTCAAGAATGCTATCACCAACTGAAAATATCAATCCGGGGGCACCTGGGTGGCTCAGCTGGTTAAGTGCCTGTCTTCGGCTCAGGTCATGATCCCAAGGTCCTGGGATTGAGCCCCGCGTCGGGCTCCCTGCTCAGTGGAGAGCCTCCTTCCCCCTCTCCCTCTGCCTGCCGCTCTGCCTACTTGTGCTCTCTATTTCTGTCAAATAAATAAATAAAATCTTAAAAAAAAAAAAGAAAATATCAATCCTATATCCACATGCTATAATTTTAGGCTTTCAGATATATGACTAGCCAGACCACAGTTTTTCCATTTCTAATCAGCAGCTTCTATATTAAAGTGAAATTTAATAATTGATAAAAATTGGAATAAAAAATTAGCATTCATACTTTTAAAAAAATTTGCATTCACTAAAGATTTTAAGTCAAGTCTTTTAAACATACTTATGCAAAGAAATTGGAAAACTTAAAAAAATGTACAATTTTTTAAATAAATGTGCCCAAAATTGAACCAAGAAGTTCAGAAAACCTGAAAAAAACTATATACCATCTAAGAAATCAAATTAGTAACCAAATCAATCCTTAAGGGATCTAGAAAAACTACTAAGTGTAATGGACATTTACAACTTAAGGTTTAGGAAGAAACTTACTTAATGGGGTAACTGGTGTGTACCAAAACCCAAAAAGACTATGCCGGGGTCTGCTA
Source organism: Neomonachus schauinslandi (assembly GCF_002201575.2). Taxonomy (NCBI): domain Eukaryota; kingdom Metazoa; phylum Chordata; class Mammalia; order Carnivora; family Phocidae; genus Neomonachus; species Neomonachus schauinslandi. Next base: position 117,710,228 of record NC_058408.1, read on the forward strand.
ACACTTCCTAAGTAATCTCTGAAAACCAGGCACAAGGTAAGGATGCCAGGTTTCATCCAGTAGGACAGAAAGAAGGTGAGAAAGGACAAGATGAACCTAAAGAAGAATGAATTAAGGATTAATGGAATGAATTAGAATGGCCAGAAACAGATGCATGCAGACACAGTAATATACGGGATAGCTGTGGCATTATAATTCATTGAGAAAAACATTAGTAAAGAACTGGTACTGGGGCGCCTGGGTGGCTCAGTCGTTAAGCGTCTGCTTTCGGCTTGGGTCATGATCCCCGGGTCCTGGGATCGAGCCCCGCATCGGGCTCCCTACTCAGCGGGAAGCCTGCTTCTCCCTCTCCCACTCCCCCTGCTTGTGTTCCCTCTCTCCCTCTCTCGCTGTGTCTCTCTCTGTCAAATAAATGAATAAAATCTTAAAAAAAAAAAAAAGAACTGGTACTTCATGTGTTAAAAGGTAAAACTAGATTCCCTCCTCATATTATCTACAATAACGATTTCCATATTGGTTCAAGGCTTAAATATTTTTAATAGTATTAATATTAATTAAACAAAAATTTTAAATATTAAATTATCTTAAGTTAGGGAAGAATTTTAAAATTGAAAAATAAATAAAATGGAAAAGATCAAAAGATTGGTCTACATAAAAATATAAAACTCTAATAAAGCCAAAGACTCTGTAGAGGTAAAGGTCAAGGGACAGAGTTGGAGAACATGTTCACAACAAATATAATAGCCAAAGAATTACTGTCCAAAATATATCAAGTATTCTTAAAAATTAATATAGAAAAATTAAAAATGAAGTCTTTCACAAAAGCAATGAAAAGCCAATAAATAGGGGCTCCTGGGTGGCTCAGTTGGTTAAGCGACTGCCTTAGGCTCAGGTCATGATCCCGGGGTCCTAGGATCAAGCCCCATGTCGGACTGTCTGCTCAGCGGGGAGCCTGCTTCTCCCTCTCCCTCCACCTGCCACTCTCCCTGCGTGTGCTCTCTCTCTTTCTCTCTCTCTGTCAAATAAATAAATAAAATCTTTTTTTAAAAAAAAGCCAATAAATATATGATGTACAAGCTCATTAGTAATCTCAGAAATGCAAATTAAAACGATGAGTTTTTCTCAGAAGTTAGATTGGCACTAAGTCTAAAGTCTGACAACACCAAGTGCTGGCAAGTAAGCAGAGTTAAGTAGCAGTCACACGTATAGTGCCACAGCCTAGGTGAGGGACATATTTATGCAGAGTTGTTTAAAGGACATGTAGGCCATTCAGCCTTCTTCCAGATATTCTATACCGCTGGACCCAGCAAGACCGTTAGAAAATTATGTACTCGAACTCTGTTATGAACCGAACATTTGTGTCCCACCACCAAAATTCATATGTTGAAGCCCTAATCCCCAATGTAATGGTATCTGACAATGGGGACTTTGGGAGGTAATTGGGTCATTAGTGCCCTGAGAAGAAAAGACACGAGAGAGCTTGCCACCTACTCTCTCCCCACCATGCGAATGAGAAGAGATCCATGCGCAAACTGGATGAGGGTCCTCACTAAGAACCAAATAGGCTGGCATCTTGATCTTGGAGTTACCAGACTCCAGAACTATAAGAAATAAGTATTTGTTGTTTAAGCCGTCAGTCTCTGATAATTTGTTACAGCAGTGCCAGCGTTTTAGTGCCCTAAAAGACTTTTTTCTCTGGTTCTCCTCTGCTGTCGGAAAGATCAGAGGCAAACTTGCAGCTCAAATTTGGTAACTCTGGGACTTTATAGGACCAGGATTTATCAATATGCTGACTTTGCTCAGCTCTTGATCTGATAGTCTATAGGGTCTCTGATGTTGATTTTCATCTATTTCTATTTTTCTATTTTAATTTCTGTTCCCTTACAAACCTCACAAAATCCACAGTGAAACAAAGCAGGAATAAACTCACCTGTGATTCGTTCATTTCCTGTTGCTCTTGGAAAACTGAAGAGAACTGTAAAGGTACAGCTGGGAAAGAAGGTAAGAAAATGAGGTCCTATGCAACCAGGTGAGCTGTGCAGTTCTCAGGCTTATCTGCCTCGCAAGCTTCACACACACAGCAGCAGCTACATACAAAGCCCCTGTGGGCTGGGCCCTTCAACCCTAAGGGCAGGACAGCCTGTGGAGGAGCACCCAGTGTCTATGCTGACTCTGGTCACAGAGAGCTTAGAATGCGATTTTTCGTTGAATGAATGTAAACATTTCCGACTAATTTCCTACTAAGAAGAATTTATCTTCCCCTCTAGTGACCAAAAAAAAAAAAAAAGTAAAAATCACTGAGAACTAATTAAACAAAGAACAATACAGGAAAGACATTGCCTTTATTTCTCTGCATGCCTAGTAACAATGTTTGGCCCTTGGGTTAGCATCCCCTCATCAGCATCCCTTGAAAAGCGGTGGGGTACTTTGTTTATTCTAACTTGGTTATGGTTTTTCAAAAAGATCTTTTAATAAAAAATTTGAGGTGACGTCATTGTTAATGGGGGACAGCAAGGAGTTCTCTGGGCATGCCACTAATAAATCATGTGACTCTAAACAAGTCACTTACCTTCTGGTCCACTTTCTTTTTCACCTCTTAAATAAAGGCAAAATTTTAAAATCTTCAAAGTCTTTATGCATTAGTTATTTGATTTTTTACTGTCAGAATAGAAAGACCAGTGATACACTGCTCTAGGTTGTAGAGCGAGCACAGAGTAAAGGCAGTGATGAGAGTGAACAAGAAGGGCAATTTCTCCTTCTGTGGCTGGTGATTCCTTTTCCCGAAATGTGTCCTCACCAAGCCTCCTGTGAGGTCCCTCAGCTGTGCTGCCTACCCTTTGCTCATGCTGCTAGCCTTATTTCAGTTCTTAAAGCTGATCAATGGACAGCCTGCAATGACTTCTGGTTAAGGTGACATCACCTAAGCATTGCTCATTCTGTAGGAGGACCAAGAATTACTTTTGTCCTGTCAGTTTTAGGATATAGTCTTTCCTGGGACCCTTCTGTCTCTGTGTGGAGCTCTGGTGAGAGGTCTCACTCAGATCAAGGAGTGATCTTCCAGGTGAGGTTCCTGGGGACTACTCTTTCTTACCTCAAGAGCTGTTTTGCTTTAAAAGAGCTGGGACCTGAGCCATGGGGACAAATTAAATATGGTTGGAACTTTCAAACAGGACTCCCAATCTGACTCTCAGGTCATACTTTCCCAAAAAATCAAGGGCTTGGCCATCTACAAACTCAAATGAAGGCCTCCAAAGACAAAAGCTAGACAGGGCAGACCTGGCCCAGAAATTGTGCTGCCTGACCCAAGGGCTCAGAAGAATAACAAAAAATCCCATAAACACAAGGGCCAAGAAATTATTCAGTCCCCATATGCTTCACAATTATTTTCCTGGATTCTGTAAAGACACTATCAGTGCTCAATGCTATGAATAACAATGCTGGGTTTTAGGCAGGGCAGTTTATTAGAAAGAACATGAGATGGAGAGAAAAACAGATCGAAAACTAGATTCCCACCGCTGCTGGCTGTGTGATCTGGGGTAAATCACTTTACCTTTGAGCCTCAGTTTTCCTCTTCTCTTAACATGGAAACAGCCAACTTACCTCCAATATGGAAGTGAGATCTCTTGATGACAAAAATCTAAATATATATAGCATATACGTTAACAGCGCAGAACCACCTCAGGTTGGTATTAAACCAACAGTCACAGTCAGGTATTAAAATACTCTCACTCTGCACAACGGGAAACTGAATGTCATTCCCAGAGTTGCTCAGTAACTTGAACAGAGCTCTGGCAGGAGCGGCGACATTGCTCACAGATTCTGCAACCTCCAGGGACCTGCGCCCCCGTCCCCACACCGGACGCCGGCCCCTTCCTCCTCCAGGCCGAGGCCACCCCCAGCCGCCCTGGGTAGGCTCAAGTGCCAGAGGTCCCGCTGAGGGGTCCCCTCTACTGTCCCCACCCCCCCGCCACCCCTGAGCCGAACAGACCCTTGTTGGCCCTCCACCAACCCTGCGGGACTCACCCGCCACTCCCCTAGCCGGTAGTACTGGCCCCTAGGGAGTGCAAAGATTCCGCGACCCTGGAAGCGCCACCCACGCAAAGGTGTATCCTGGGGAAAGACAATTTACAGATGCGGAGTGAAAGTGAACATACGCAAAAGCAGCCCAGAAGTCCAACCCCAGAATGAAAACTACATTTCCCATAAGTCTTTGCTCCCGTATCTTGGGGGTGTTTACCAACACCCCGCCCCCAACCCAGCTCTTTTTGGTTTGAATTGACCAATCCAGCATTACCCTGGGAGCCCTAAAGCATTTTATTCAAAGACACAATAAAGGCTTGTGCCCCAGGTGATGCCTCCCTCTCTCTGCCTGCAGCCTGCCTTGACCTTCCCACGTGGCTTCAAGGTCTTGAGTAATAAACTTGTCTATTTCGATTTCCTCTGTGGTCTTTCGTTAAATGGCAAAGAACCACCTTTTTCCATATTACTAACACTCACCACAGGCCCCTTGTTTACCTATGACAAAACTAGACACAAAACCACCACATTCCCTTCTGTCTCATAAATGATCAGCCAAACCATTTGTCCCCATGACCAATCAGAATAAAATACCTGTAAATTTAACTTGACTAAATTTTTCTTTTCCCCCACAGGACCCTGAAATTTGACTTACTCCTAAGTTTAAACAAGTATAGGAATGCCAAACAATCCCTCTCAAAACTTGGCTGACAATAATGAAAGGTATTTCCTGATCTTGCCCACTGCCCTGCTCCTGAAACCCAGTTCCTTCTTGCCTGTCTACACCTCCATTAAAAAAATGAGTTTCTCTCTTAAGTTTTCTTTTTTTTTTTTTAAGATTTTATTTATTTATCTGAGAGACCGAGAGAGAGCACAAGCAGTGGGCAGGTAGAGGGACAGGGAGAAGCAGACTCCAGGCTGAAGAGGGAGCCCGATGCGGGACTTTGATCCCAGGACCCCAGGATCATGACCTGGGCCAAAGGCAGACGCTTAACCGACTGAGCCACCCAGGAACCCTCTCTTTAGTTTTCATTGCTCTGTTACCAGTGGGAGAGTCTACATTGTGTAAATGGAGGTGTTGATTATTGGATTACCCACAAAAGATTTACGTGAGGATCCACGCTCCAATAAAAACAGCCAGCAGGAAAGTTGCAAGCCCAAAGCAGTTTATTAAGGACAGTGGAGAAGGGAGAGTGGGCAGGCCCAGAAGTGGTAACTGCATCAGGGATAAGGATGTCTTTTCTTTTATCCATGAAAAGATAAAACATAAAAAGATATAACATAAAAAGAAGGCTATGGGTCATAGTGATGAGGGAACAGAAGGCTAACTGAGGACAAAGCACAAGCTGACACCCTGCAACCCACCCTCCCACCTCCTGGGTGGCATATGTGTGACATTCTTCCAGGAAGCTCCCAACTATCTTAATGTTAATGCCTTGCTAGAGGGAAAAACAACCGTAGCTTGACAGTGGCAGGGCCTTCTGTATCCTGTAGATCCTCTTTAGCATTTGAAAGTTCTTTTGAAAACTCCCTTTTCCTTACCGCCCCCAACTCCCAAGTATATAATCAGCCACCCCTCACAACCCCGGTGCAGCAGCTCTTTCTGCCCATGGGTCCTGTCCCTGTGCTTTAATAAACCACTATTTTGCACCAAAGGCGTCTCAAGAATTCTTTCTTGGTCGTGGGCTCCGGACCTCACCCCACCAAACCTCACTATATTCCAAAATCACATCAGTTAAAACACTCTCCAACAGAGGTTGTTTCTAATCATCTAAGGGACTCCTCCTACCACTTCGGAGGGGGAGTTTTGGCCCTACAAGGTTCTTGTTGCAACTATCCTGGCCACCTTCTCCCATAGGGGTGGGTGTCTTGAAACCACAGTTTAAATAAATCGTAATGAAGCTATAGGTTACCCTGGGGCAGAGATTGAAGAGGAGAGGCATGTTCTGCACCTGTGGCTCTGGGTCTGTCAGCCCTGGAGTGCTGGAAGCCCTAAGGCCAGGTTGTTGAAGCCACAAAGTCAGGATGTTGTACCCTCAGGCTTCTAATGTGTCACCTATTTATCACCGGCTCCTAACTGCCTACTCTGTGAGCTCTTTCCTATTTATAAATACACACACACACACACACTTTTGTGATTAATCTTTCAGACATTTGCAGATCTTAAGATCAGAGCTGTTTCCCTAAGGCCATAGTCACCCTCTCCCATTGCAGTAGTCACCTCCCTTACTGCAAGAGGTTTTTTTCTTTTTCACTCAATAAACTTTATTTTTAGAGCACTTGTAGGCTTATAGGAAAAATGCACAGAAAGTACAAGGTTCTAATATACCTGCCTCCTCCACACCCTCAACCCTCCTACAGTTTCCCTATTATTAATGTTATGGAACCCAAGTTCGGCTGCCAGTCCCTGGAAAAGCCATTACTCAAGAGACAAGTTTTTGATTGGAAAGGAATTTGAGCTTTATTCAGGAAGCTGGCAACCTGAGACAGAGGTGGACTCTTGTTCAAAAGCCAACTCCAAGGGTTCTGCCCGGCTTAGGGGTTTCTTAAGGGGTGTAGGGTAGTGCAAAGGGAGTGCAATGGCCTGCAACAATCCTTGATTATGTGCAGACTCCACGATACCAGCTACAAAAGTTATCTTAGTGCCAGGGAATTGTGTGAGGGGGGTTCTGGTTCTTGTTCCGTGATGTGTAGGAATACTCTGTTCTTTCTGCAAAGGAAGGCAACATCTACAGATATACAAAGGGGGGTCAGTAAAATCACTTGTGTGACCAAAAAAAAGAAAAACATTTTGCTAAAAAAAATTGCTGGGCTAATCAGGAGGCCGAGACTGCTTCAAACAGACTTGCTGGCTTCTGTGGCCTGGGAAAGTTCTGGTCCTTCACTCCTCAAGGCCAGTGGTCTGCAAATCTCAAAGAAAGTAAATCAGTCTGTTGTAGGTCAAGGGACTTAGGTCACCAAGTAAGGAGTGTGTTAACTTGAAGCAAGTCAACCCTTAGGACCAGCTGCTGGGCTGTTACACTAACATCTTGCATTTGTATGGTATATTAGTTCCCATTGATGAACCAATATTGATATATTATTCCTAATTAAAGTTCAGAGTTCACAGTACAGTTCATCTTTGTATTGTACATAATATTAGGTATCTACTATTATAGTATCATAAGAAGAGTTTCACTGTCCTAAAAGTATCCTGTGCTCCCCCATACCATTCCCCCTAAACCTCGGGCAAGGACTGATCTGTTAATATTATTTCTATAACTTGGCCTTCTCCAGAATGTCGTATACTTGGAATTATATAATATGTAGTCTTTTTAAATGTGTCTTTCATGTAGCAATATGCATTTAATGTTCCTTCATGTCCTTATGGCTTGATAGCTCATTTGTTTTAACTGCTGAATAATACTCCATTGTATGGATGTACCACAGTTTATTTAGCCCTTCACCTGCTGAAGAACATCCAATTTGCTTCCAGTTTTGGCACCAAATAGGGTACCTGATCAGCCAACCCCCTGAGAGGAAATGGGTATGATCTAGCTCTGCACCTCTGGTTCTCTGAGTCTGGTCTGTCCCTAGATGGTATTTGCCTGGCTTTGGAAAAGTAAGGGACTAGATCTCACCTACAGGCCATTGAACAACCGATGACCGTCAGGAGGTACAACTACCAAAACACCTGAAACAAACTTATACTTGAGCAGATACTAAGGACATATACCAAATATTGGGTCCTTATTATAGAAGTTCCTATTTCTAGAATATCAAGTTGGTGGTCAGCCGGCACTTTCACCTCTCTCATCTGCTTCTGCAGGATTATTGTGACTTGACATACAGATCTGGTTTGGTAGTCCCAGGGGGAGGGGGACAAGGAGAGAAAGAATCTCAAGCAGGCACCTCCCTGAGCCCAGAGCCTGATGCAGGGCTCCATCTCATCACCCTGAGATCATGACCTGAGCCAAAACCAAGAGTCAGACTCCTAACCGACTGTGCCACTCAGGCGCCCTAGTGCAGTGGTTTTAAATCATGATTACAGGGGCGCCTGGGTGGCTCAACCATTAAGCGTCTGCCTTCGGCTCAGGTCATGATCCCAGGGTCCTGGGATCGAGCCCCACATCGGGCTCCCTGCTCAGTGGGAAGCCTGCTTCTCCCTCCTCCACTCCCCTTGCTTGTGTTCCCTCTCTTGCTGCGTCTCTCTGTCAAATAAATAAATAAAATCTTTTTTTTTTTTTTTTAAAGATTTTATTTATTTATTTGAGAGAGTGAGAGAGAGCATGAGAGGGGAGAGGGTCAGAGGGAGAAGCAGACTCCCCGCTGAGCAGGGAGCCCGATGCGGGACTCGATCCCGGGACTCCAGGATCATGACCTGAGCCGAAGGCAGTCGCTTAACCAACTGAGCCACCCAGGCACCCAATAAAATCTTTTTTTAAAAAAAAATCATGATTACACAATAAAATTACCTTGTGGTTTCTTTCTTTCTTTCAATTACTGATAATTCTGATGCCCAGGCCTCGCTACCAGAGATTCTGATTCACTGGACTAGAGATTAACTCAGGTGTCAGTTTCTCTGTTTGGTTTGGTTTGGTTTGGTTTTTTTGCTTGTTTGTTTTTAAAGATTCCCAAGGAATTTTCTAGTTTGCAGCCAGGGCTGCAAGCCTTACCCTTTTATTTAACTGATAAGGCAACTCATAGAGTTTGACTCATCTAGATTGTCAAACATAGAACTGGTCCTAGAATTCTGATATTGGACTCATAGTTCTTTTTTTTTTTCTTTAATAAAGCTTTTACTATTTATCTATTTATTTTTTAAAGATTTTATTTATAAAAAAAAAGATTTTATTTATTTATTTGACAGAGAGAGACACAGCGAGAGAGGGAACACAAGCAGGGGGAGTGAGAGACGGAGAAGCGGTTTTCCTGTGGAGCAGGGAGCCCTATGCGGGACTCCATCCAAGGACCCTGGGATCACGACCTGAGCCCAAGGCAGACGCTAATCGACTGAGCCACCCAGGCGCCCCTGGACTCATAGTTCTATGCTCAAGTTTCATTTCCTCACATCAAAACCCTGTCCATTCAAAATGAGTTTCCCTCTTTACTTTTCATTGTTCTTTCCTATTTGTAAATACACACAGACACACGCATACACATAGACACATTTACACACTATATTGGCTGTTTCCTCTCTCCTTAATGCTGCTGTCCTGTGAGTTCACAGGTCTGTTTATGCCAAAGACACAGTGGTCAAGATTCTGCATACTTAATCAGCTAAGTCAGAGCCCCACAGAACCAGGACTGCTGCCAAATTCATAGTGATCACAAGATAAACACTTGCTCTGTTTCTCTGACACAGTTACTAGGTGTCAATAGGGGAAGAGGATTAAGAGGTGAAAACCTTCAGTTATAAAGAAGTTATGGAGATATAAAGTAAGCATAGGGAATATAATTAATAATATTGTAATAACTTTGTATGGTGACAGATGGTATAGACTCACCGTGGTGATCATTACATAATGTAGATAAATGTTGAATCACTATGTTTACACCTGAAACTAATGTCAACTATACTTCAATTAAAAAATAATACTTTATATGCAATAATTTTATGCACAAAAATTCCAAAGCCATATTGCTGTTAGTGCATACATACTGCACTTCTAACCTTTATTTCAGTATTTGCTTACATTTCCATCCCTTTATTTCAGAGTTAGGTTAGAGCTGGTACCTTGCAGAAAATGTATTCACCTGAAAACTCAATTGGTCTGCTAGAAGCATCCCATCTGATATAGAACTAGGAGTGAGTGAGAAGTGATCACCTTTCCAAAATCTCTTCTCCCCCACATAGGTCAGTCCCTCCAAGGGAAGGGCTGGATGCCTGCTGCCCAAGAGGCTTTACCAGGCTCCATATGTGGGCATGTCCAGGGCTCCCTGACTTGCGTCCTAAGGTGGGAAGATCTAGATTGCCCTGGCCTAAAGATCACAGCAGAGCACCTGCCTCAGAAGCTGCACAGTCAGAGACATGACATGATTCCCCAAATTATAATGGGGAAGGGCTCCTCCTGGAGGTTAGTGCAGACTGCCCACTGCACAGATGGAGGGACCTGTCATAATAGTGATAGTAACATCCACAGTTACTGAATGCTCTTTAGTGAGACAGGCTTTCCATGTGTTATTCCATTTCACTTCACCACAACTCCATGAGGAAAGATCTATGATTCTCCTGACTTCATAGGTAAGAAATTTTGGCTTAGAAAGGTGAACCAGGGCACCTGGCTGGCTCAGTCAGAAGAGCATGCAACTCCGGATTTCAGGGTCATGAGTTGGAGCCCCATGTTGGGTGTGGAGATTACTAAAAATAAATAAATAAATAAACTTAAAAAAAAAAAAAAAAGGTGAACCAACCAGCCCATGATTACACAGCCAGTAAGTGGCAAAGTCCAATATTGAAACCAGACAGTGTGATTCCACGTGCTCTTTGCCACTGTGTCTTGTGTGCACAAAAGCAAATGAAGGTGAAATGTCTTAATATTTCTTACTGTGCCCAAGCTGGGGAGGAGCGAAGGGGCTCTCAGGAAAAAATGTCTCATTCGTCCCATATCTGGCAATAAGGATTGTTCTGGGATGGAGCTTTACCCTCTTGTACAACGCAGAGCACACAGCCCTATTAAGAAGTGAGATGGTCTATGTCTGAGGAATCCCCTACCATCAGGTAGTTCTGTCAAGGGAACAGGCCTAAGAGGTTCTCTCTAATGCCTTAGGTTTGCTTACCTCCATGTAGAACAGGGTTTGTCTAATAGCCCCTCTTCCCTTTAAGTGAACATAGGCTCCCATAGTGGGTCAGCCCGGCCATGGTCCCCTTTCCTTTGTTCCCTTAGGTAGTTCTACTCTCCATTTCTATGCTCCCATTTTGCTTAGAGAGTTTTACTACCTACTTCTATAATTACAGTATACTTAGGGAGTGGGATTCTTGTTATTTAGGTAATCTTGATTTGTTGGGTTTGGAAATGAATACATGGATCTAAACTATACTGTGGTCATATGTCAGGAGAGCCAGCGCATTCTTCTAGGAACTCGGAATGGACAGATGTGGTCTACATCAAGTTGACTGAGGTAATTAACTTCAGTGAAGAAAGCATTTTCCCCAGACCTCGTGCAGTTTATAATCCAGTGAGAAAAACAGTAAAACAAGTATGCAGTCAATTAAAAGTCAGCTTTCTCCAAAAAGAAGCTTGGAATTTAATTTGTCGAACTGTTCCAAGCATTTCTCTTGTTTTATGTCATTTGATTTGAAGCACTATGAATTCAGTCATTTGCTGGTATTGATCAAGAAACATGAAAAGGTTGCTATATGATCTGAGAGACCATCAGTAGCAGTCACCTTTGATTATGACATTTTATTAAAAGACATTGCACACCAAGCAATATTTTTAAAAGGAAAAAAATAAACAATGTTACTGTTTTTTCATTTTTGTATTTGATTTGGGGGAGGATGTATTAATTTCTTAGTGTGGCTATAACTAATTACTACAAACTTGGTAGTCTAAAACCATACAAATTTATCATCTTACAGTTCTGGAGGTCAGAAGTCTGAAACAGGTTTCACTGGCCTGAAATCAAGGTGCTGGCAGAGCCAGACTGCCTCCAGAGGCTCTAGGGGACAATCCTTTTTGTACATTTTCCAGCTTCTAGAAGCTCCCTACATTCCCTGGTAGGGATCCCTAATCTACAAGATTATAAATCCCCAAGGAATTAACAGAAATATCTGGTAGGGTTTTGGATTTCTACTGGAATTCTACAGAAATTGCAGGGAAGCAAACTTTATATCATTGAGGGCAGGCGTCAGAGTCAGGTAGAAGCCATCTTCCCAACTTCTTTATCACTAAAACAAGAGATCTATTTTATTTAACAAGAATGATATTTTAGTGCTTGTGTTTGGGGAAGCATGCTGTGCGGCACTAAAATGAGTTTAACCGCTGCCAACTCTCCCAGAGTGAGAAATATTGAAGGTACATAATCATTGGATAATTAGTCAATTCTTTATTAGGCAACTCTTCCCAGGTATTGCTATACACCACTTGCACCCAGAAAATTAATCCCTGGATTATGTGATATGTTTGGTGTGAGGTGTGTTCGACAATCTCCAGAGATTACGGTTACTTGAGTGTCTTATAACCCAATACCATCTCTCTATCCCATCCCTCCCTACTCTGGGAGAGATCTCTGCACTTCTCAGAGCTCAGTAATGCTAAAGTGTGGGACAGCTTGGATGTCTGCAGAGAACGACAACAACCAGCAAATCTAGGAAAATAGATGCTCTTTAGTATTGAAATTGCTACTGCCAGAGGTGCCTGGATGGCTTAGTCGGTTAAATGCCCAAGTCTTGATTTCGGCTTGGGTCATGATCTTGGGGTCGTGGGATCCGGCCCCGCGTTGGGCTCTACGCTCAGAGTGGGATCTCTCTCTCTCCCTCTGCTCCCCCCCTACTCACGTGCTCTCTCTAAATAAATAAATAAAATCTTTTTTTTTTTTTTAAAGATTTTTTATTTATTTATCTGAGAGAGAGAATGGGAGACAGAGAGCAGGAGAGGGGGGAGGGTCAGAGAGAGAAGCAGACTCCCCGCTGAGCAGGGAGTCCGATGCGGGACTCGATCCCAGGACTCCAGGATCATGACCTGAGCCGAAGGCAGTCGCTTAACCAACTGAGCCACCCAGGCGCCCCTAAATAAATAAAATCTTTTAAAAAAAATGCTATTGCCAGCCTTACACATGAATATCTCCAGGCATTAACAAGTGGTCTCTTTAAACTGACAGCTGAACTTCACGAGCTTGTTACTCCCATGCAAATGACTGACAGGACCTCATTGGTGTCCTTAGTTACCCCCGCTCCAGAATTTCTCCAAGTGCCCCTAAATCAGGCCAAGCTACAGCGCCTGCCATTCACTATTGTTAAGTACTGCAGCCCAGGTCTTTGCTAATTGCGGTCTACACGCTACTGCAGGCTCCAGCTCTTTGGAGATCACCCTAGCCACCAATGTCTCCATTCCTATTATGATGTGAGAACTGGAACCGCATTGGGACTAAGGGCCCCTACCTGTGGCCTGCCCAGCTTGAATGACTCACCCTCAGTCTGAGTCCACAGCTCTGTAGCTTGTCCCCAGCCAGGCCAAATGTGATATAGCCACCTCCACTGTGGAGTCCATGCTGAAGGGAGGAGGCCTTCTGGGACATTCCCCTTGATATCCACCCTTTCACACAGGTCTCCTCCTGAACTCCAGTACCATCCCCAACTGCCCTTTATCTGTATTCAACCATTCCTTTCCCACCTGAAGTCCACCTCCTATGTCTTTCAGGCTGTGCTCTGAAAACTAATTCAAATAAATTAGGTATATACATGAGGGTATTATTTATAGCAGTGATTCCTGGGGGAGGGGCACAAAAGGGGAGAGGATTTGGGGCCTTAGAGCAAAAAAAAAAAAAAGAAGTTACTTTTGCCAACACACGGAGATAATTTTTTTTTTTGTCACAACTGCAGGGTGCTGCTGACATCTAGTGGTTATAATTAAGGATGCCTCTTAAACATCACTAGTCCGCTTCCCACAACAAAGAATCATCCAGCCCAAATGTCAATAGTTGCCAAGGTTGAGAAACTCTGCCTCACATCTCTTTCTTAGAGGAGTTATTACTAAAGTTTCTCTTTTTTTTTAATTTAAAGATTTTATTTATTTATTTGACAGAGAGCTAGCGAGAGCAGGAACACAAGCAGGGGGAGTGGGAGAGGGAGAAGCAGGCTTCCCCCTGAACAGAGCAGGGAGTCTGATGCGGGGCTCGATCCCAGGACCCTGGGATCATGACATCCCAGGACCCTGGGATCATGACCTGAGCCGAAGGCAGACGCTTAACCACGGAGCCACCCAGGCGCCCCTTAAGTTTCGGTTTCTCAAGCAGATTTTAGATCAGTTGCCATGTTTCACTTTCTCTTTCCTTTTTCTCTAGTTGCTGTGTTTTACATCTTGATAAGAATAAATTCAAGGGGCGCCTAGGTGGCTCAGTTGGTTAAGTGTCTGCCCTTCAGCTCAGGTCATGATCCCATGGTCCTGGGACTGAGCCCCGCATCAGGCTCCCCACTTGGCAGAAAGCCTGCTTCTCCCTCTCCCTCTGCCTACCACTCCCCCTGCTTGTGCGCGCTCTTGTGCGCGCTCTCTGTCAAATAAATAAATAAAATATTTTTAAAAAGAATAAATTCAAAAGACAATGCACTACTGATTTTCCCAAGAACGCACTCAATCCAACTTTCTGTGAAAAGAAAGATTGATATATAAATTCCATCTAATGATTTCAACATGTTCAACACCCACTCAACAGGTCTTCGTTTCCTCAATCCTGAAAATGTATATTCTTTAAATTCTTTACAGATAGTTTTTGTCTTTCTGAATTTGAATTCTTAACAATATAAGTAGATAACCAAGATTTCTTTTTCCTTCGATGTTTACCTCTGATTGCTTAGTTGCTATTCATTTAAACCTGAATAAGCAAAGACAATCTCTTGGCCCAGATACAGCTAAGAGAAAGGAAGGGAAAGAAGTGGGAACAAGGAAGAAAAAACATGATAAACACACTGAAAATTTTTTCAAACACTGGAGCACTATCAAATTTTTTAAAGCCTTAGTAAGGAGGAAATTCTGGGTTTATTTTTCTCCCCACACTAAACCATTCAGTACCTTTTCTAAAATGTGGCTTCCTGCTTCAGAAAAACATTTCGATAGCCTTCAGGCCCACCACATTACCTCTCAGATCTCAATTCTTACGACTTTTCCCCTGCTCTTCCCATTCCAACCACACCATCCATGCATGCCAAGTATGCTCCACCTCCAGGGGTTTGCACTTACTGTTTCCCATGCTGGAACTTTCTTCCCTAGTTTCATATCTACAGTGCTCACTCTTTCACCCACTTCAGATTTTTGCTCAGTTGCCACTTTCTCAGTGAAACCAGCTATTCAGCTATTACCAACAGATTTATACTAGCAAAACACACTGCACTCCAAGCCTCTCTGTGCTTTTTCTCCATAGCACCATCTGATACATGTTTCATTTGTTCTTTATTATTTTTATCTCCCATACTAGAAGATAACTCCATAAAAGTAGGTCCTCTGTCTGTTTTCTCATTACTATATTGACAGTGCCTTGAACAATGTCTGGTTCTTAGCAGTTGTCCAATATAATTTGTTGACTGAATGAATGATTGAATGCAAGGGGAACAAAAATCTAGGTTTATTGATATTTGGCATTTTCTGCTTAGCTTCCCAATACCACCCCCATCCTTACTAGAATCTTATTATGGTGAGTGCGGTTGGCAAGGGCACAGAAGACAAGCACTATTGTGAGTGGAAGTGTATCAACCTCTTTTCAAAGCTATTCGGCAATACCTATCAACTTTTAAAATGTATATACATTTTGACCCAAAAATTTCCTTAAATTTACGCAACAGAAATAACGGCACCAGTGTATAGCACTGTACCTGTTTTTTCAATGAAGACGGGAAGCAGGACTTCAGTTTCAGCTTAGGATGCAGAAAGCTGGAAAGAGCATCGCTGCCACCCTTACAACAAAAATAACGCTAAACAATCTCCTGTCGTTTTATTTAAAAATAAATGAGGTTGCTCGAGCGCCACGCAGGCTTAGCGAGACAGGTGAGAGCCCGGGCCAAAGTCCAGAGGGCCAGCTGCAAATTCCACACAGAACCACCCAGAGCTCTGTAAACGTGCACCCCCCCGCCCCCCGGGGGCTTCTCAGCCGGGCCGGGGCCCCACTCAGCTCTTGCAGAAGTTTCCGTTTCCTGGAGCTGGACTCCGCCTAGTCCGAGATCAGATTCACTTTCCAGCTTCGTTTTGCCGCTCTGGTCCTGCGTTTAACAAAGCCAACCCCTGGGCTGCGACCTCGCGCCGCCGCCGCCCCGCGGGAAGCGCCCACCGCCCACCCGCACTCCCCGCGCACGCGCACACGCCCGCCCGCGCGCGCCCCGCCACTCCGCAGGCGGGGATCCCAGTCCTGAGGAGAAAGCCCGAGGGGACTGCCGGCAGCGCCCAACCACCATGAGGTAAGGGCTTTCCCCGCTTCTGCCCCTAGACCGCGTAGGCCTTTGTTGCAAGCCGGTGTTTTTCTTTTATCCCGTTGCCAGCACAGCGCTGCCGCCCTTCAAGGGGCCGAGCCCCTCGCGCCCGGCAGCCGGGCGTCGGGTTTGGGGGCGCCCCTCGAGAGCCCTGTCCCGGTCCCGGGCGTCTGGAGTCGGGCCTGGCGGGGAGGGTGGCCGAGCGCGCGCTTCCCCGGAGCCCCCACCCCCCCGGGCGGGGGGGGTGGGGGCCGGCCGGGCGGGGGGGGGGGGTGGGGGCCGGGTGGCCGGCGATGCGACCCAGGAGCCTGTCCCCTCCCTGCGGCTCTTCTCGGCGGCGGCGGCGACAGTGTTCGGTTGGCGGCCGCCCCCGGGGCCATTCGGGCGGCTTCTACGTGGCACGGGTCTCCTGAGGCCCGTCGCCTTCCTCCCCTTCCTGGGGCGGCAGCTGCCATTCCCCCGATGTGGGCAGACACGGTTTGGCCGCAGCCCTGCAGTTGTCACCTAGGTCGGCGGCTACTGCCATTTTGCCTTTCTGATTTCTGGGTCTGAGTTCTTCCCTTCTTGTGAGCTGCCTTTGTACCGCATCCAGATTCTTCTTATTCCGCCCAGTCCGCTATTTTTTTTTGGGGGGGGGGTCCTCTTCTGTCTCCTTTACTGCCTTGTGGTAGTGGGGTCCTTTCCTCACCCGCTTTGTATCCGCAGGGGCTGGCACCCTGCCCTGTGGTGATGAGTGAACCGTCCGCAGTTAGTAAGCTGAGGGATGAGAGAGTAAGATCTTGGGCTCCTGATTCGGAACACCTACTAGTTGGGTGACCCAAAGCAAAGTTGCTTAAACTCTGTGAGTCTGTTTCTTATCCGTAGAAATCAATGACCTCCAGATCTTAGGACTGTGGGATTAGTTGATTGCTTAGTACATAATATTTGCAAATGTTGTTTATATTATTTTAAGTAAAAAAGAAATGTAATAAGTGCTTTGCTTCTAACATCTGTAAGAAGGGAAGGAGGTATCAGGAAGGTGCCTGAAGAAATGAGGAAGGAAAGGGGGGTGCACTATGTATGGTATGCAGGATGGGCTGGAAGAGGGGTGGACTCCACTTGGGGACTGTCTCCCAAGGACAATGAAAGACTGCTTCTTCATGGCAAAACCCCTCAAATTTCCTAAAGATAAGTGTTGCCTCTTCAGACACAATAGCCTCTCTGCCAGCTTCCCAGAGACCGAGTTTAAAAATTAAGCAAAGTTTGAAAAATAAAACTTCTCATGGCATCCAGTTGGGCGTAAATTCCAGAGTCTGGGCAAGGCACTTCAGTGACTGAATATCCCCTTGAGATCTCACAACCACATTCATAGTACCTGAGGCAGCCGTCCTTGAGCTGGGCTGCTGTAAACCTTCACAACAGAAACAGATGTTCATTTTACTCTATGGATGGGCAGGGGGCTGGTAAGCCCATTTGCCATGGATCTGGGCAGGCTGTTAAGGGGATGTCTTGCCCATGATTTTGGTGCAGTTACACCAGAGAAAAGAACAACTACCAAGGGATAGTCATACCAGGCTTCCCAGTCAGAACCATGGGAAACAGTCCAAAACTTATTTTCAAAATCCAAACATGAAGCCAGACAGAGAGTATGCCAAGATATAAAGACAAGTGAGATAGGGAAAACTGAAATGGGAGAAAGTTTGGGGCCATTAGCAGGAGGTAAAGAACTAGTAAGAATTCCCTCATCTGGAATCCAGGTACTTTTTACGCTAAGCCTATACCTCTGGGCTGGACATGCCAGAAACTGCCAGTATACAATTGCATTCATTCAACAAATATTTATTTATTGAGTTTCTATTGACTGGCTAGAATAATAGATTCCAGGGACACAGTGCTGGGGACACAGTGTTGAAAAATATAAAATCAGAACAAGGTCCCTATTCTTACGGGGCTTACATTTAAATGGGAGAAATAGATAAACAATAGATAATTGAGTAAATAACACAATTCAGGAAGTATTAAGAGCTACCAGGAAAATAATGTAATGGCCTAAGAAAGTGACCTAGAATGGAGGGGGCTATTTTAGGTATTTCTGCTGTGGGTGGCCTCCTGGGTAGAGAATGTTGGAGCTGAGTTACAGGAAAGAGCTAGTCATGCCAAGATTTAGGAGCAGAACATTCCCAGAGTAAAAACAACAGGTTTAAAGTCCTTGAACTTGATATGTTCAAGATAGGAAAGTCAGTATGTCCAAAACACAGTGAATGAAGAGGAGAGTAGGAGGAGAAAAGGTTAGACAGGTAGATAAGGCCAAGTTCTTTAGGGACTTGTAGGACGTGGCAAGAGCTGGATTAATATCTAAGGGTGTTGGGAAGCCATTGGGAGATTTTAAGCAGGAGACATCATCTGGTTTACATTTTCAAAAGTTTAGTAGGACTCTGAGGGGGTCAAGAGCCAAAGCTGGGAGCCCAGATTTTCCCCAGCTCAAAGGAAAGATAATTGTGGTTTAAACTAGTAAAATAGCAATAGAAATGGAGGAAAGTGGATGGATTTGAGATTTATCTGGGTGTTAGATTAACAGGACTTCCAATTGGATTGGATGAGAGGTTGAGAGAAGAAGAATCAGATTACTCCTGGATTATTTGGCCTGTGGAACTAAGAGGTGCCAAAAAAGACTGGGGGAGGAAAAAGCTCAAGGAATCCAGATTTCTGGATTGCATATGTTTATTTGAGATGCCAATTGAACTTCTAACTGAAGGTGTGAGCTAAAAATTCATTAAGTCAGGGCGCCTGGGTGGCTCAGTCAGTCGTTAAGCGTCTGCCTTTGGCTCAGGTCATGGTCCTGGGATCAAGCCCCTCATCAGGCTCCCTGCTCTGGAGGAAGCCTGCTTCTCCCTTTCCCATTCCCCCTGCTTGTGTTCCCTCTCTCGCTGTCTCTCTGTCAAATAAATAAATAAAATCTTTACAAAAATAAAAAATAAAAATTCATTAAGTCTGGAATTCAGGGGAGAGATAGAGATTAGATCAGAGGTAAGGTTATAAATATGAAATGCTTTTATTTTTTTAATCACTACTACTAATTGTGCAATTAATTCAGTTCTGTAACTTTTGGGTATTAGGACAGCCCCTTTCCAGTTCCTGAAAAACTCTTGTCTAATTCAGTTTAAAACATCAATCTACTATTTGACTTAAAGCACTCTTCTCCTCCTTCCCAACTCCCACCAAATATTGATGTAAGTGCTAATCAGAAAGGGAAATGTGATAGACTAGACTTTAGGATGACTGGCAAGGTGGGGTGCAGCTTTAGCTAAGGTGGTCAGGGGTACACCTCTTTGAAGAGCTGACATTTGAGCCAAGACCAGAATTGTGAGAATAAGTAAGCCCTAGAACTCTCTTAGGAACAGTTCACAAAATGAGAGAATAAAAAGCCCATGCAGATGCCCTGAGGTAGATACATACCTGGCAGAAGAAATAACAATTTCTTTAAAGGCCTGTATGGCTGGAGTGCAGGAAGTGAAAGGAAAGTTGTACAAAATGAGGCTAGAGAAGTAGACAGGGGCTGGATGACACGGGCATAGCAACCATGATTAGGAGTTTGAAGCTGGAGATAAAGATTTGAATATTAGGGCGCCTGGGTGGCTCAGTTGGTTAAGCAACTGCCTTCGGCTCAGGTCATGATCCTGGAGTCCCTGGATCAAGTCCCGCGTTGGGCTCCTTGCTTGGCAGGGAGTCTGCTTCTCCCTCTGACCCTCCCCCCTCTCGTGCTCTCTCTCTCATTCTCTCTCTCTCAAATAAATAAATAAAATCTTAAAAAAAAAAAAAGATTTGAATGTTAATAACAATGTATAGTTTCACTTCAGCTTCATGTTCCATCTTACAGTTTTCCCGGCCTCTCTCCCACAAGCATCATTTTCTCCCTTATTACTGGAACAGTCCTATTGGCATATCATTAGGTTATTGAAAATATGTGGTTAAAAATTATTTTGACATTTCCCTCAGCCTTCCTCCAGATACAGCTCTATTTCTCTATTTCCTTCAAAATTCCTTGAGAGAGTGGCCTCTATTCCTCATATCTACTTCTTTACCTCACATTATCCCCTCAGCCACCCCAGTAATGTTTTTTTGTTGGTTTTTTTGTGTTTTTTTTTTTTAAGCACGGCGTGGGAGGGGGCAAGCAGAGAGAGAATGAGAAGCAGACCATCCGCTGAGCAGGGAGCCTGCCTTAGGGCTCGATTCCAGGACCCCAAGGTCATGACCCGGGCCAAAGGCAGACACTTAACCCACTGAACCACCCAGGCGCCCTCCAGTAATGTTTTCATCCCTACCTTTCTAGTGAAACACTTATCACGGTCCCCCACAGCTTTACTCCTGCCAAAACAGTGATCTCTTCTCTGTCCTCAATTACTCAGTCTCTTAGAATCATTTTACACATTGAATATTCGTTTCTCTTTCTTGAAATATTTTCTTCCTTAGGCTTTCATTGATACTTAGTTTTCTAGCTTCCTCACTGATTATTCTTTCTTTGCCTCCTTTCTTGGTCCTTCTAGTCTACTTGACTTGGGAGTGTCTTACAGCTTAGTTTTTACCTTTTCTGTCTATGCTCACTCCTTAGGTAATTTAATTCTAGATCTTGTGGTTTTAAAGTCCATCTGCATGTCTATCACTCCCGATTTTATATCCTTCATTCTAACTTCATTCCTCCTCGTCCCCAGTATTGTATTCATTAATATCCAACTTCATACTTAGCATCTTCACTTGAATGTGTAATAGACATCTCAAAATTAACATTTCCAAATAAGCCTCTTGATTTATCCACTCCCTCAAGTCAAAAGCATAGGAATCATCTTGGATTCTCTCTTTTCCTCATGGCCCTCCCCACAACTAATCCATCAGAAAGACCTGTCAGCTCTGCCTCAAATATAACCAATCCAGTCCTCACCAACCCTCCACTACAACCACAGCGTAAGCTTGCATCATCTCTCCTTGGATTTCCTTGACAGCTGCTTTCATGTCTCTTTCAGGGAGACTTGCTCTGGTCATGCTCTTTATATTTTAACCACCTCTCAAACCCCCTGCCAACTTCCCATTTTTTTCTCCTTTTCTGCTTTATTTTTCTCTTTATTACCATCTCACATACTCTTATATTTTCATTTGGTTTTTTGATCTTCTCTTGGCACACCCCATTGCCCTATTAGAATATAAGCTACATGAAATCAGGGTGTTTTTTCTGTTTTGTTCATTGCTGTATCCCAACACTTAGAACAGTGCCCTCTGCATTGTACCTCTCAGTAAATCTTGAACAAATAGTTTCCCTATCAGTTTCCAGACTTCCTCTTTTGACCCTTGATTGTCCATTCTCCTCACAGCAGCCAGAGGGATTTTTTAAAACTTATATCAAACACTGTCATTTTCCTACTTAAAAAGTTTCCCCCAGTGGTTTCCCATTGCAATTAGGGTAAAATTTATGTTCCTTATCATGGACTTCCAAACCCTGCATCATCTGTCCCTGCCTACTACTACACCTCATCTTCTGCTATTCCTCTTTACTATGCTTCAGCCACACTTTCCTTCCTTTTGTCCCCTGAACACACCAAGTTTGTTCTCACATCAGGGCCTTTGCACTCCCTGGCCTCTCAGCCCAAACCAGGGTTCCTCAGTCTCAACATTATTGACATTTCTGGCTGGATAATTCATTGTTGTTGGGACTGACCTGTGCATTGTAGGATATTTAGCAGCATCCCTGGCCTTACCCAGTAGATGCTAGTAGCATTCCTCCAGTGGTGACAACCAAAATTATCTCCAGACATTACCAAATATCCCCTAGGGGGCAAAAGCACACCGGTTGAGAAGCAGTGGCTTAGACCATTTTGCCTCAGATCTTTTATGATTGCCTCCATTTCGTTGTTGAGATCTTACTTCAATTGCCCCTTTCTACAAAAGCTATCCCTTCATAATTGTAACTAAAGTACCTCCCCAACCACCACCACCCTTAATCCCATTACTCTGATTTTTTTTTCCTTAACATTTACTACTACCTGGAATTATGTTGCCTATTTGTTTTCATATTGATTTGTTTACATATTTGTTTTCCATCAACTCCTTTTGTTCCTTCCTCTTCCAGAATGGAATTGCCATGAAGAAAGAGCCGTTTTCTAATTTGTTCACTACTATATCCAGTACAACTAGGATATTGCCTGGCATATATGACATGAGGAGGTCAATAAATGTTTCGATGGCACTATTACTATAGTTCCCATAAACATTTATACAACTATATATTTATATTTTACATACAAGGGTGTGGGGAGCTTTGTGTGCATCAGAAAGGGAAATAAACACATTCACACACACATGCTCTGTATACTGTTCATCCCATAATTAGGGCATTTTCCTCTTTGAGAGAAGACTTAAGGAATTTTTTTTCTGGGGCACCTGGGTGGCTCAGTCGTTTAAGCGACTGCCTTTGGCTCAGGTCATGATCCCAGGGTCCTGGGATCGAGCCCCGCATCGGGCTCCCTGCTCCGCGGGAAGCCTGCTTCTCCCTCTCCCACTCCCCCTGCTTGTGTTCCCTCTCTCGCTGTCTCTCTCTCTCTAAGAAATAAAAATAAAAAAAAAAAAAAAAGAATTTTTTTTCCTGTACATTTCTTAATTATGGTTAATCGTAGATTGAGAAAGTCTTTTTTTTTTTTTTAAGATTTTATTTATTTGAGAGAGAGAGAACACAAGCAGGGTGGAGGGACAGAGGGAGAGGGAGAAGCTGGCTCCCCCACTGAGCAGGGATCCCAGCATGGGGCTTGATTCCAGGACCCCGGGATCATGTCCTGGGCCAGAGGCAGATGCTTAACCGAGCCACCCAGGCACCCCTGAGAAAGTCTTTATTGACTGCCACACTACCACTATCAGCAAAACAGAAAAATAAAACCAGGAATGTTAATTAGGATTTTGTCAGTTGGAGACATTAGAAACCTAATTTAGAGTGGCTTAAGCAGGCACACACAGAGAGAGGTTATTTCTTTAAGTAAATAGAAGTCCAGGGGTAGACAAGGTGATCCAGGCAAGACTGTTTAGTCACTATTGTGAACAGTTATCTTTCTTCCTAAGCTCTGCTTTCCTCTCTATTAGAGTCTTTCTCAGGCAGGCAGACTCTCCCCAAGTTTGGAAAGATGGCCACCAGCACACCCAAGGTTATATTCTACCAACTTAAAATTTTTATTTTTTATTTTATTTTATTTTATTTTTTTTTTTTAAGATTTTATTTATTTATTTATTTGACAGAGAGAGACACAGCGAGAGAGGGAACACAAGCAGGGGGAGTGGGAGAGGGAGAAGCAGGCTTCCCGCAGAGCAGGGAGCCCGATGCGGGGCTCGATCCCAGGACCCTGGGATCATGACCTGAGCCGAAGGCAGACGCTTAACGACTGAGCCACCCAGGCGCCCCCCAACTTAAAATTTTTAGAAGGAAGGGAGATCGTTCCATCAAAGTCCCATTTCAGCAAAAATATATTTTAATTGGATTATCTCTGAATAAATCACTGGGACCAGGGAATGGCTAGAATATCATGTGCCTTCCCAGACTAAACGGTAGATAGTCCATTTCAAATCGCATGGACTAAGAGTAGAGGGAGAGGATGTTCCAGAAATGGAAACCAAAAGAAGGGGTCCTCACCGAGTAAAAACCACAGATGTCCACAGCACTGGACTATGTACACTTCCTGGGTCACTTCCATGGAACTTTCTGCTGAATTTTAATTGTTTACTTACAAGCTCTGTATAAGCAGGGCTGTGTCTTGTTCACAGTTACATACCCAGGATTATTTAGAAGATCTTGCACATAAAATGGTCTCAGTAATGAATAAATATTTCCTTGCCCTTCCTTCCCCCTTTATCTTCCTAGTTTCAGAGATAGTGTTTCCAATGTACCCTGTAGAGATTACACTGTGCCTTGCACAAAGGGAGCTCAACAAATATTTGTGAAGTGAATTTTAAGAGCAATGGTAAGGTAATAATAGGTATTAGCCATTGTTGCCCACAACCCCAGAGGTCAGAAGGATGTGGCACTTATATCAAATCTGTTAAGCTTACTAAATTTCCTTGTGCCTTTTCCCCATCTCTGGACATTTGTTACTCTCCTTTTATCTCTCAAACTTAATGCTTTTCCCCATCTCTTGGTATACCAGTTACTATCCGTTTCTTTTCTTTTCTTTGTTTTTTAAGATTTTATTTATTTGACAGAGAGAGAGCACACGTAGGCAGAGCGGCAGGCAGAGGGAGAGGGAGAAGCAGGCTGTCCGCTGAGCAGACAGTCCGACATGGGGCTTGATCCCAGGACCCTGGGATCATGACCTGAGCCAAAGGCAGCCGCTTAACCGACTGAGCCACCCAGGCGCTCCAGTTACTATCCGTTTCTGTGTCTTTTCTCTGTGTGAGGTTTCCTTCTTTTCTTTCTTCCTCTCTCTCCCTTCCTCCCTCTCTTCTTTCTCTTCCTTTCTTCCTCTGCAAAAATGATATATTGGTGTGGCTTCTGTGTCTTCTTCAGTGTACTCCTTTTTCTTATTTTTCACCTCTTCTCTCCCTTCCTACTCATAATATAGAAATGGAATTTTTGTATTAATTATTGACTGTGTGTATATTATTCTTAATTTTCAAGGCAAGTAAATAAAACATTTTAAATTCCCCTCTGTAAAAATTGGAGGTACTTGTGGTTTAGTGACTACCAAAAGGAAATAGATACCCTGTGACAGAGAGAACCCTGTCATCTCTCCAGAACTGCTTTTGCGATAAGTAATGAGAATATTTCTAGAATTTAACTCTACACCAAGGAAACCAGTATAAAGATATAGGGGACTAGTGCTTGAACTGTAAGATCAAATAAAAGATAGAATTGTTGTTAAACAAAAAACTGTATATAAGATTTAAAGATTGATTATTTCCTTCATTTCTTCAAAATTAAAAGGGATTTTATCTTTGACAGTGAAATTCCTAAGGACTCCTTGAAGGCCATTCTGTTGGAGTTAGAATGTCACTTTACATGGAATTTACTTAAGGAAGACATTGATCTGTTTGATGTGGAAGATACAATTGGTCAACAGCTTGAATTTCTTACCACAAAATCCAGACTCACTCTTTATAACTTATTGGCCTATGTGAAACACCTGAAAGGCCAAAATAAAGATGCTCTAGAGTGCCTGGAACAAGCAGAAGAAATAATCCGTCAAGAACACTCAGACAAAGAGGAAATACGAAGTCTGGTCACTTGGGGAAACTATGCCTGGGTATATTATCACATGGACCAGCTCAAAGAATCTCAGAAGTATATAGACAAGATAGGGAATGTTTGTAAGAAATTGTCCAGTCCTTCTAACTACAAGTTGGAGCGTCCTGAGATTGACTGTGAAAAAGGGTGGGCACTCTTGAAATTTGGAGGAAAGTATTACCAAAAGGCTAAAGTGGCTTTTGAGAAGGCTTTGGAAGCTGAACCTGACAATCCAGAATTTAACATCGGCTATGCCATCACAGTGTATCGGCTGGATGATTCTGACAGAGAAGGGTCTATAAAGAGCTTTTCCCTCGGTCCTCTGAGGAAAGCTGTTACCTTGAACCCAGATAACTCCTACATTAAGGTTTTTCTGGCACTAAAGCTTCAAGATGTACATGCAGAAGCTGAAGGGGAAAGGTATATTGAAGAAATCCTGGACCAGATATCATCCCAACCATATGTCCTTCGTTATGCAGCCAAATTCTACAGGAGAAAAAATTCCTGGGACAAAGCTCTGGAACTTTTGAAAAAGGCCTTGGAGGTGACACCAACCTCTTCTTTCCTGCATCACCAGATGGGACTTTGCTATAGGGCACAAATGATCCAAATCAAGAAGGCCACACGCAACAGACCTAAAGGAAAGGATAAACTGAAAGTTGATGAGCTGATTACATCTGCTATATTTCATTTCAAAGCAGCTGTGGAAAAGGACTCTATGTTTGCATTTGCCTACACGGATCTGGCCAACATGTATGCTGAGGGAGGCCAGTATAGCCATGCTGAAGACGTTTTCCAGAAAGCCCTTCGTCTGGAGAACATAACTGATGATCACAAACATCAGATCCATTATCACTATGGCCGCTTTCAGGAATTTCACCGTAAATCAGAAAGTACTGCTATCCACCATTATTTAGAAGCCTTAAAGGTCAAAGACCGGTCATCCCTACGCACCAAATTGACAAGTGCTCTGAAGAAATTGGCTGTCAAGAGACTCAGCCACAATGCTTCAGATGTGCAGAGTTTAAGTGCCCTAGGGTTTGTTTACAAGCTGGAAGGAGAAAAGAGGCAAGCTGCTGAGTACTATGAGAGGGCCCAAAAGGTAGACCCAGAAAATGAAGAATTCCTTACTGCTCTCTGTGAGCTTCGACTTTCTATTTAAATACATACTCTAGGAAATTAGTTCTAAGCTTTCCTCTCCATTTTGGGTCATTATATTTTTTTGTTTATTATTTTAATCCATTGTTCATTATAGAGCCAATTTTTTGAATGGTTATATACCAAGCATCATCCTAAATACTTCATATATACATAATGATGAATCTTTTGCTGTTTTCTTTTTTTTTAAATTAAACTAATATAATCCATTGAGAAATGAACATTTCAGCTATTGTAACTTTTAAAAATAGTATGGCCATTATGACTTTATACTCTGTCTCTGCCATTTATAATAATTTTTGATTAAATTTTGTCAAATTTTCCATATTACACAGTGAGTATAATTCTGCATAAACCCTGACAGCTAGGTCAGGAATACTCTTTCAGGAGTGCAAAATTGTATTAGTTAAGCTCTTAACTATGTAGCTTGCAAAAGATGGACCCTTCCAGTTACAGATGTTTTAACTTTGATGAGAATATTTAACCATCAACCTGATAGTCACCTAAAGAATCCTCTTTGTTGAAAGAAAAAAGTTCATAATAATAAAAAGCTTGTCATCTGTGGTGACTTCAATAAAAGGAGAAAAAACTAGAATAGGAAAAAAAAAGATTTCTTCAAATACAGAACTTAAGGGACCCATGAAAAATCACAAGTATTATCTCCCAAAATGTTCATTAAGTAGCTAGAAATAGTTGTGAGAAAAAAAAGAATAATGGAAAATCCCATGTCTTATGTTTCTCTGGTTCTTTTGTAACAAGAATGAACCTAAACTAATCTAGATGAAATTAATTTTATTCCTTCCCATTAAAATTCCAGTATGTTTAGGTTAAACTCATTGAGGTAGAAAGCAGGCCAGTTGAGAAATTGGGAGAAATGATAAACAAATGGGTAAAATAGGTATCCCTAACCTATATCCCTAGATTACCAAGATTTCTATGATTTGGTTTTGGGTCTGGACTGGATTGTTCTCATACTCCCAGTTTCTGGCCTTTAGTATTCCAAAGTTACTTCTGTGAAGCTTTTTCTTTTGTCTAAAGTTTTCAGATTGACATGTTTTCCTATAGATCCTATAGGAATAGTTAAGCTCTGCTTTCAGTTTTAATATCCATCTTGAAGGGTCACTGTTTAAGGGCTCTTATCCCAGGGGACATTTTTAATTGGGATGTTGCTAAAAGTAGCTTCTCTAATGTTTCTTTGATTATATACTACACAATTATATCTACCACCACAGTATTATTGGAAAAGTGTGCCATGTGATTTAATTTTCCATACCTCTAATGTAGCTCTTAAAACTACTGTATACATACATGTTTGTTTTTTACTTTTTGTTACTTTTTTTAAAAAAAATTTTTTCTAGGGCGCCTGGGTGGCTCAGATGGTTAAGCGTCTGCCTTCGGCTCAGGTCATGGTCCCGGGGTCCTGGGATCGAGTCCCACATCGGGTTCCCTGCTCCTTGGGAGCCTGCTTCTCCCTCTGCCTCTCTCTCTCTCTGTCTCTCATGAATAAATAAATAAAATCTTTTAAAAAAAAAAATTTTTTTTCTATTGTTGTGATTATTATAAAAGTAATGAATTCTCATTGTAAAATTTCAAACATAACAGAAGCATATGAGTTTAAAAGTAAGAGCACCCCCCTCACCCTTCCCTAATTCTACACCCCCCATGGTAACCTGTTTACAATTTAATATGTATCCTTCTAGATATTTTTTCTGTGCATATTCAAACATACATCCATACTGCAATGTATTTCATAAATTAAATTTTAAAAATGTTTTACTTAAGTCCCTGCTGTTTTTGTTTATTTTGCTCATTTCATTTGTTTATGCAAGAAGGAAGAATGGGGAAGGGAATGATTTTTACTTAAGTATTTCAGAAATTCAAGATTGAAGTCCTGACCTATCAGTAGAAGCACTTGTCACATTTTGCAGCAAATACTTTATTTTGCAGCAAGTCATTTTCCCCTATTGGGAATAATGTTGTAATTAAAGTTGTGTTCCCAAGTAGGAAATTCACATGCAATATAATACAGTTATGATATCAAAACAACAATACAGCTATAAGCCTCTACTTAAATATTTAGACTAAAGTCTATTAAGTGACTTTAAAATTTGCTAGATATAACATACCAATATATAAGAAGTCATAAATACCAAAAAAGTATAAAATCAGCATATGAAAAATACTCTATAGTAAATACTGAACTAAAATTAGTATGTTTATAATAACTGCAAATTTTGTCACTAATTGTGCTTGCCTTCCTAAAATTTAAAATTATTTAGAGATAATTTCATAGAGTCTTGGGTCTAAAAAAGACCTCAGAGTCCTTTATCAATTAGCCATCAAAACTTAGACCTTGAATTATCTTCCTAAATGATAATTTCATTTTCAGATAGTCCTTCTTCTTAGAAATTTGTTCCTTCTCATTTAACTGAAGACTTTTGGCCTGAAGTTTACACATTTTGGGCTGTCTTTAGGGACCTTAAAGATCTAATCCTTTTGAGAGGTGACATTTTGTATCAGAACTCTTAGTTGCAAATGGCAGAAAACCCAGCTCAAACTGACCTAAGCAAAAATGGGAATGTAGTGGCTGTTGTAATTTAATAATCCAGAGGCAGTACTAGTTTCGGATAAATTTGAAGAGATAAGTGAGTCATCAAATATATATCAGTGGCTAGTAAATCAAGTGATACTGAGTAGCCAAAAACCAAATGTCTACTATACATGTCTTAAAAGTATTTGAAGAAAATTGCTCTATGTCCCCCAAGAATTCTTTAAGTTAAACATGCTATTATCTTTCACCCCATCCCCATCTTCATCATGGTCAATTTTAGTTCTCTCCAAATTGTCTTTATCCTTGGCTAGTGGTTTTTGCTGAGAGGTTAACTTAATATCCAAAGTGAGGTTTTAGGACTATGGTAGAATGATCCTTTCTTTTTTCTATAAACTATACTTCTGATGTAGCCAAAATCAAAATCTCTTCTTGGTATCTACTCATGTGTTGGTTTTTCCACACATGCCATTTTAAGGCATGTTTTCCACATCCTATACCTGAGCATTTGGCTTTTGAAAGTGTTTTATGTCACTTGGTAGCATTCAGCACTTCAAATCAGATAACCTGTACCTCTTAAAGAAGTTGAGAAAAAGTTTGTATATAAAAGGCTAATCATTGCAAATAACACCACAGATAATGGAAAACCTAACTTAAGTTGTCTTTATAATAGTAACAAAAATAAATCTTGGGGTTTTTTTGTTTTGTTTTTTAAGATTTTATTTTATTTTATTTTTTGAGAGAACAAGTGGAGAGGAGAGGCAGAGGGAGAGGGAGAAGCAGGCTCCCCACTGAGCAGGGGGCCTGATGCCGGGCTCAATCCCAGGGATCCAGGATCGTGACCTGAGCCAAAGTCAGACACTTAACTGACTGAGCCACCCAGGCACCCCATAAATCTTGTTTTTAAGCAAGACCTAATTTTATTTAAGCAGTGTGACCAAGACATAATCACTCTCTACTGAGCTCTGATCAAATTTGGCTCCATTCTGAGAAAGCTCCATCTTTGTGATACTAAGATAGCTGCCACATGTACTCTTGTCCCAATGTAGTGGAAAAGAGCATTTCTGCTCCTCCAGCCACCTAAGAAGTCCAAGTTTGCTGTCTGATGGGACCACCTGAGGTTACATGCCATTCTCCAATCAGTCATCACAGCCAGGGAGGAAGTTATCATGCTCGTTAAGTTAGGCTTGATACACATAGCTGGCCCCGAAATCGAGGAATAGGGAGAAAATTGACTTCCCTGGAAGCACAAGGATTGTAAGGTGCAGGGGTGAAATTATCAAGAAAACTGGTATTGGATACTGACAGCCAAAACACCAAGGGTATATAGATTCAAATTACCTTCTTCCCCCATCCATACAGCTGTCCTTAGCAAGTAAAATATTTTAAAAAGGAGCTAGAGTCATTCTTAACACTGAAGCCCCTGGTAAACTTTTTTGTTGGGATTTCAGGTGCTGTGTCTCCTTAGTCTAGTTCTCTTCTTCTTCTTTTTTATTCCTTCAGATCTGCTCTCCACCTCAGCCTCATAGAGGGCAGCCTGGTGTATGGAAGATAGAGGGAGGGAAGAAGACATACTCACATTGTAGTGATGGCTACTGACTGTAATTCAGACAACTTCAGAAAATAAAACAACCAGAGGCATTATGGCCTGTGAATGTGTCTGAAGTACCAAAGATGATTGTGTTAACTGAAATAATGACCTACATCCAGTAAAGCTGAGCAACCCCTGAAAAAGCCATTACCAGCTTATTAACCAGCTGCTGTGAGGTCTCCAGGCCTTGAACAGAACTAGTTCAAATTCAAGATGACGGAAGAGAGGATAAAAGTAGGTATGGAAAGATCTGGACATTGAAGGACTAAACCAGATTACCCATGTGGTTAGCCTATATATATATGTATTCTGTGATGGCAAAGGCCCATGTAAAAATACTGCTTTGCATTCCCCATATTAGGTACTTTAGTGTGTCACCTTATTTAACCATCTCAGCACTGCAAGTGAATAGAGCCAGGCTCAGAGAAGTTAAGTAACATTCTGAAAATCACACGACTACTAAGCTACTAAGTGGTGGGACTAGGATTTAAAACCAAATCTGACCTAATTTATAGTCCACTCTCTCTCCATTGTATCAATGGTTCAGAACCCTAACCCTAAATTAGAGTCACTGGTTAAGCTCTTTAAAAATCAAATTCCCAGGTCCCACCACATACCTACTAAGCCAGAACCTCTAGGGGTCAAGTCTGGAAGTTTACGTATTTATAAAGCATCCAAGGTAATTCTGAGGATTAGCCGGGTAGGGAAATGACTGTTAGAGCCTATAATACCATTGGTGGGTGGCCTTGTTGTTCTATACCCTATGCATTCCATTTGCAAATAGAAATCCTCAGGGGAACTGTGTGTTAGGTGAATGTTAACAACAGTCCAAATTTCGACACAGAATTTTCAATCTGTTATGTGCAAGCTCTCCAAATAAAGAGGGGAAATAACTGAAGGAAAAAGCAAGAATGGTGAACCAGGTTTGGGAAGGATCTTGCCTCAGAATGCCAGCCTGACTCACAACTTCGGAGCCACATCAACTAAAGTAGAATGAGCTAACCCAGGATTACCTTGAGTCTCTTCCCCAAATTCCACCTCATCAATTATATGAAGAGTCTCCTCAAAATCCAAAAGAGTTGCCCACTAAAATGTTTTCCTCCCTCCCTCTCTCTCTCTCAGGTGCACATATACCTTAGCCCTTTACACTGCGAAATTGGATTTTCAGGTTCAGCTCTCCCTCCCTTCCACATGGCCTTTCTCTGGGACCTCAGTATGAACTATAGACAGCCACCCTGTTCCTTTACCTTAAAGTACATAATAACTCCAACATTTGCCACCTAATTCATAAAACTCTCACATTCAGGGGACATTCAGATAGTGAGTCAGTCGGATAAAAAAGATTATTTGTCTCAACTAACTTGTTTTTAGAAATCTGCAGACAAGAGCCGCCTTATACACAGAACAAGTCTTTGGGAAACATGGCCTACCACAACACTTATCAAACTTTAATGTGCATGCAAATCACTTGGGAATCTTGTTAACAGGTAGGTTCTGATTTTGTAGATTTCACAGAGGGCCCGAGATTTTGCACTTTAAACAAGCTCCCAAGTAATAATGATGTTGCTGTTCTTCAGGTAAGAGTCTACAACATTGCTTCTCAGATTTGGCTACACATTGGAATCACCTGAGAAGTTAAAAAAAAACTGGTGTCTGGGTCCCACCTCAGAGGCTGACTAAATTGGCATTACGATTTTTTTTAAAAAAGATTTTACTTATTTACTTGAGAGAGAGAGAGAGACCGAGCATGAGAAGGGGGAGAGACAGAGAGATAGGGACTGGGAGAGGGATAAGCAGACTCCACGTGGGCCCAACTCAGGGCTTGATCCCAGGACCCTGAGATCATGACCCAAGCCGAAGTCAGATGCTTAACCAACTGAGCCACGTAGGCACCCAACATTATGATTTTTAAGTTCCCTAGGTGAAACTGTTGTGCTGCAAAGTTTGAGAGCCTCTGGTCTACGACATGGAAAATATAAACAGAGAATAAAATTAATTAGGCTAATAGGCTTAAGTAAGGGGATCCTAAATTCCTCAAGTATCTTGTTTTTATTTGAATCTCTCAGTATATAACACAATGCTTGTTATATAATAAGTCTAACAAAAGTTGCCTGAATTGAGTTGCATAGTATCCTGCCCCCACCTCTGAAAGCCCGACTTACCAATTGACTCAAAACCTGTAAAATGGGTCCAAATCAGACTAGTTAAACTCATCATATGGCCTGATAAAGTCTAGGATATCAGGCCTGAGTTTATTTCTTTGCCTAATAGACAAACCAAAAAATATGCTCAGAAAGTGGTTGTGATTGCCCTTCAGGTAATTTGCCCCTTCAAGAAAACAGAAGCGCCTCTTTCAGCCTCTTGGAAGCTATTTTGTTCAGCACTGAAGCTATGCTGCCAGCCTCACAAAAGCTGAGATGGACCCTTTCAACAAGTGGATCAGCTGGCAGGAAAACTGGCTTCAGAGTAATGGACCTTTTAAACATTTTCTGTCCTCTTTGGGTGCAGAGCTGATCTTAGCAGTTGATTACATGCTATCTGCTCGACTTTCAAGGACAATATAAGCAATCAGTATTTTTTTCTAGAAGTCCAAGATGCAAATTAGCTCAGTTCAAGAAAAACTGCATAGACCCACGGAACTTTAGAACCAGGAGGACCCTGCTCTAACCAAATATATCAATAAGAAAGTTGGGACCCAGATTGGTGACGTCACGTAAGATCTCCTATCTACTTTATGGACTATAATTTCTTCTCCTTGCTCCTGGTTCAGCAGTACTCTTCACTGACAATTTCTACCTATAATCAATAATATTCCTATGCCAATTAAACTTTAATTGACAGTTTGGCCATGATGTGACTATGCCTAAATGACATCAACCACAACACAAGCAGGCCCAAGGATGGTTCTTTTATGGAATGTGTTTATTGTTGAGATTAAAGAATATAACAGAAATATAAAACAAATTAAAATGTAGCATGATTTTGTATAATCGGTGGATGTTAAGAAATGAGAATCAATTTGGCCTTAACAATTAGAATAGTCTCCTTTGAGTAGTTCAGGGACAATAACACTATAACCCTATAATCTCCAGCTACAAGGATTATACTGACTGAGGGTCCCATCTGCTATATACTGACATCCATCATTGCATTTGCATTGAGGCCATTCTTCCCAGCATGGTAGGGACACTAACTCAGGCCCTGACGTGGGAGATGTACAACTCCTTTGACAGGTGACCTAGGCTCAAGGATTCCCCATCAGCCTTGCCAAATTTTACTTTATACTGTACTTTTGGGCACCTGGCTGGCTCAGTCAGTGGAGCATGTGACTCAATTTCAGCATCGTAAGTTTGAGCCTCATGTTGGGTTATAAAGATTACTTAAAAATAAAAACTTAAAAAAAAAATACTATACTGAACTCTAAGATGCTTCCATCCAACTTTTCTCCTCTCTCTCCTGCACTTGGAGTCAGACTTGAATCCCATGGCTTTCCCAGCCTCTCTCTGCTCCTGTCCATTTTCTCTCACAGAATTTTCCCTAATAAGTTTCTTTTTTTTTTTTTAAAGATTTTATTTATTTGACAGAGAGACAATGAGAAAGGAAACAAAAGCAGGGGGGGTGGGAGAGGGAGAAGCAGGCTTCCCGCCAAGCAGGGAGCCCAATGCGGGGCTCGATCCCAGGACCCTGGGATCATGACCTGAGCTGAAGGCAGACGCTTAATGACTGAGCCACTCAGGTGCCCTCCTAATAAGGTTCTTGTATTCAGGCCTATTTTGGTGTCTGCTTTTGGAGGTCAAATTAACTCACCTAGTGAAAAAAATGCAATTAGATGATTCTAATTGGCTGTAGGGTAAATCATGTTCACATAATATTAAATGCCGTTTATTGTTTTTTGACTTTTTGGATCAGTAATATAGTTAAAGAACAGAACATAATTTTTCCAACCTTGTAATATTTGAGTTGGATAAGAAAGGGGGAAAGAGGTTAAGGGAGGGTAGAAACCAAAAAAAGACCTCATCTTATAAAAAAGGAAGTCAAGAGACTGAGTTATAACTTGATGGAAGAACAAATAAGTTTAAATATATTATTGTAAATTACAAAACTAATTGATAAAGTAACTAAGAATTGAGTCCTAACTGTCAAAGCTGGGGGGAATTGGATAAGAGTTCTTTACATTCAGTAATTAAATCCTCTCTTAACATAGCAGGAAATCAATAAAGTCTACATTAAATAGATCAATAGCATTATAAGCACATCATGGGCACCCACTGCAGGCTGGGATAGCCTCCTCCCCCAAACCTGACCTTTCTTGCTCTTTCCCTCCCCACAAAACAACAGAGCTAGTTTATTTATTTATTTTTTAAATAATCACCTCTTTTTTCTTTTTTAAGATTTCATTCACCTATTTGACAGAGCGAGAGAGAGCACAAGTTAAGGGCAGCAGCAGAGGGAGAGGGAGAAGCAGGCTTCCCGCTGAGCAGGAAGACCGATGTGGGACTCAATCTCAGGACCCTGGGATCAAGACCTGAGCCGAAGGCAGACGCTTAACGACTGAGCCACCCAGGCGCCCCAGAACTATTTTATATTTAATGGCCAACCTTTTATCATGTAACTTTCTGCTCTGACACTTCCTCCTCTCCTCTTCCCCACTTCTCTCCCAGGACGAAGATTCTTGTGTCTCTCCAATTCTCTTCTTAGCCAAGGTTCTCTGAATCACTGAGATGTGCTTTCTTCTCTGTAGCTTCCTCTTTTCCTGTGATTAAGTCATACACACCTCATCTGACCCCAAACAAAACTCCCACCTTCTCTGGTAGTTTCATATTTACTAAAATAAATTTTTCATTAAGCATTTTGTTGTATTTCACTATAATTGAATTAAAAAACAGCGCCTAATTACTAGAAACATGCACAGAAATGCCATGTATATATTCCCATATTTGCTCTGAACCTAGAAGTCTCTATAAGTGATGAACTAGAATTCTCAAGATCTCCTTTCATGGTGGCACCTAGGCAGAATAAACAATGAAATAATGAAGGTGAGATGTGTAAGCTTTGGGAAAGTCATATCTCATGAGAGGACAGATATGCCTCACGGATAAACTCTGAAGGACAAGCATGGATTGGTGTCACTTGAACACTGAAGACAACACACTGGCCTGTCCTTCAGAAAAAGCCATTTCTGTCTAAGCTGATTACACTCCTACAACTGGGGTAAAAGGGGGTGAAGGTAAAGAAAGAAAGAGATGAACATGCAAGAGTTCAGAAGTCAGCCTATAGAGGGGTTCCCTCTCTTCATATCTCTAACTAACCAGCAGTTTGGAGCAAAGCCCTAAGAAAAAGGGAATGCTAGTTTAGCTAGCATCTGTAGATGCTGGTGACATATGAATAACCATAGCTAACTCCTACACAGAATACACTACGTACCAGGGACTGTTTTAAGTATTAAACTTACAAAATCCACACAAAATCCCTATAGATAATCATTTTTACTCTTTCCTTTGCATATGAATAAACTGAAATTTGGAGAAATTAAGTAAGCCCAAGATCACATAGCTAAGAAGTGGAAAAGGGACTCAAACCCTAGATGTCTGGTTCTAGAATCTAACATTTGACCACCATACAGTATTTTCGAAATAGTATTAAAATTTGGAATAAGGGAAGATAGGACCAATCTTTACAGAGACTGTAGGACAATGCTACAGAGGATCACACCAAGCTCAGACATTCTACAATCATAGGTCACCCAACACTGTTTTACATAGGGTCCCAAAACTCCCAGAAGGAATTACGAAAAAGAACTAGTTGTCCTCATTAACTGCCTTTGATGCTGGGGTTAAAAGGTGCTCTGAAACCACTGGGGGCTGGAAGAGAAGGAAACAACAAACTTCCATGTTTATTCTAAGGCTGGCCTTGTCCAATTGAACTGTAATTGGAGGAGTCACCAAATTTTGGGAGGTGGTCTCACTAATTCCAGCAGATGGCAGTGCTGTATAACACGTCAATTTAAAACAAAGCAAAACAAAACAAACCTTCCTGAAGCTCTGGACTCTAAGAGAGAAAACTCACAAATGATTCTTTTTTTGGTTTTTAAAAAGTTTTATTTATTTAATCTCTACACCCAACGTGGGGCTCAAACTCACAACCCAAGATCAAAAGTTTGCATGCTCTTCCAACTGAGCCAGCCAGGCACCCCTAAATGGTTCCCTTTTAGAGTTGAGAAGTAAATATTGAAGTATAACCCCATTCCCTGAAAATTCCTGTTTTCAATTTAGAGACACCACATGCAACCCCAAATCTCTGCAATATCCAAAGTCCCAGACACCCTTACGGATCCCCTCATCAGAACATTTATTAGTGTTAACTAGCGTTTAGTGCTCCATTGGCCTTGGGTATCTGCTGGAACCTCAGCTAGCTACATAAAGTGGCTGCCCCACGTCCCTTTCCCCTACTCCCAGCTTCTTACCCTAAGAAGAGTACAGGATGATTCCAGCCCATTCGGCCCAGTACCTGAGTTCCTTGGAATGGCCTCAAATTTCTCCAGCACTTAAAGAATTCTTCCTCTCCTAACCTCCATAGTATGCAGTGCCCTTAGCTTCAGGTAAGCATTTAACAACTTCATGGTATTGTTCTCATGGTGATGGTTTCAATTTACCAATTAGGCAATTAACTTGAATTCATGGAAGGTGTGCTCTCAGTATTTTTAATTCCCTATCATAAAAACATGATATCAGATTCTGATGAGGTGCTTAATAGTCATTAATTGATCAAAGCCTCTCACCAACTCTTAAGAATGTTTGCCAGCATGCTAATTTTCAGTAAGTTTCAGTTTGAGGCCGGCCGTAGCACTGGGCAAAAGACTCCAGGCAGGGATTTCTGCTCCTGACCAAATAGTGGTGTAGTTTTCCTGTAAAGGAAAAGCAGCTTGTGCGGTACCTGTCCCTGAACTCCCAG
The DNA here is from genome assembly GCF_002201575.2 of Neomonachus schauinslandi. Classification (NCBI taxonomy): domain Eukaryota; kingdom Metazoa; phylum Chordata; class Mammalia; order Carnivora; family Phocidae; genus Neomonachus; species Neomonachus schauinslandi. The sequence goes on from NC_058408.1 coordinate 117,747,819, forward strand.
CTCATCATGCGTGAGGCACAGGTGCTCCACCTTTTCCTAATGTCCCAGGGCTCCTGTGGAAGCCCCCACCCCTAGGCCTTCTACTCAATTTGAACAAAACAGAGCTTTCTAATTAAGCCTGTTTGGGTTGAACACAAGTCATATCATTTTTACTTTCAGGCCTCAATCAAAAGTTTTCGTTATTTCCTATATTTCTACCAACTCTTCTTTTTGCTACCTTTATTTGCTTTTCCAAACCTGTCCCATGATACTCAGTGCTCTGGAGCTCCTACTATTCATGGGACACTTCTCACCAGGTGTCTTATTTAGACCCACAAATTGTAAATATCTAACACATTGCATCCATTCTGGGTGCAAGAGCAACTTCAAGCAAACCCAACCCTTCAATCAGCCCCAGTCCCGCTGTGTTACAATTCTCATTAGCGGTTTTTTTATTCATTCTTTTTTTCATTCATTTACTCACCAAGTATTTATAGAGTGCCTACTATATTTTAGGCACTGGACTGACTGGTGAATAGTCAGTATGATCCCTAGCCTCAGAAAGCTTGTGGTTTTGTGGAGGAGATGACATCTTAAAGTAAACACACAAATGAATATTAATTATAATTAAAATATGTGTATTTTAATTATATATAATTTAGAGACACCAAATGCAACCCCAAATCTCAGCAATATCCAAAGTCCCAGACACCCTTATAGATCCCCTCATCAGAACATTTCCTTGACATGGCCTCAAATTTCTCTAGCACTTAAAGAATTCTTCCTCTCCTCTCCTAACCTCCATAGTATGCAGTGCCCTTAGCTTCAGGTCAGCGTTTGACAACTTCATGGTATTGTTCTCATGGTGATGGTTTCAATTTACCCATTAGGTGATAGTGGGGATATATAATTTAGATGGGGCAGTGGTTAAAGATGGGCTTTCTAGAAAGTGACATTTATTTATTTATTTTTAAAGATTTTATTTATTTGACAGGGAGAGACACAGCGAGAGAGGGAACACAAGAAGGGGGAGTGGGAGAGGGAGAAGCAGGCTTCCAGCGGAGCAGGGAGCCTGATGCAGGGCTCGATCCCAGGACCCTGGGAGGACCATGACCTGAGCCGAAGGCAGACGCTTAACGACTGAGCGACCCAGGCGCCCCTAGAAAGTGACATTTAAACTGTGCCCCAAAAGTTGAGAAATGAGCACACTGAAGGATCAGCATACGCAAAATGACCTGGGGAACCTATAGAGAAGGGCACTGCAGTATAGCGAGCTGCAGGGGTGCAGCCCAACGTGAGGTTTGGAAGTTAGGCAGGGGCTACACCCTGCTGGACCTTGTAGACCATATTCCAGCACTGAATGCTCATACCAGACCTGTAACTTGTGATTCTAAAATAGGCTCTCCTCTCCCCTGTTGAACTTTGAAACTAGAGTCAGATGTCCAAATTTTTCCCTCTGCTTGAGCAGGGATTGGCAAATTTAGACCCAGAGGCTTTCAGAGTCTGCTGGAATCTCAGGTAACCACATATCCCTTCCCTTCATTCATATCTTCTTCCCCACCCTGAAGCACACCCAGACTCTGCTCAGGACCCAGTTGTAGAAACAAGCTCTCTGGGAATGTGACTATGTCTTCACCATTGCTAGGACTGGGGCCTCTAATTCTTCCATCATTGTGTCAGTGGCAAAAACCTAACTTACCATCACAAAAGAAACAATTTTATGGGAAAACTGAAAGGATCGTATTTTAAAATGTTAACTTTAATGCTTTTAAATGTCAATTCAAATCTTAAGTTGATCACACATTAACTCCTTAAAAATAAAATGCTTTTTATTTAATTTTAGATCAGCCCTACGTCTAGACTCCTCAAAGAGGCCTCTGATGCTTAAATAATTAAGAATAATAATGAATGTAATAATCATCACTCTTTTCCAAAATTCAAAAGCACTTTTCAGTTATTTGACACCTCCTTAAGCTACAGGAAGATAGATCACATCAGGGCTGGGGAGAGAAGGAAGAAGAGTTTTAACCTGTAATTCAGACACCCAAAGTCCGCAGAAAGAAAGGGGACCCAATCAGCTTCGTAATGATGTGGTTCATTAACAGGTGATACCAACCACCCATACCCTCTGCTTGCATGAATAAATTATTCTTGCCAGGTTCAGTTATTCCTTGACAGCTGAAGGAAGACCTGTCCTGTCAGCATGTTCATATATTTCAAACAGCTTCACCATGGGGGAGGGTAAAGGGCAGATAATTGTAGATGCTATGGGATGATTATGTCAAGTTCATTTTACTGTTCTATTTTTGTACATGTTTGAAAATTTCCATAATAAAATGTTTTATTTTAAATGTCAGTCTTTTTATTGTGATTTGGTATTTCCAGATCCCTCTACCAAATATTTCTCTGTTATGGGACAAAACCCCAGTCATGTCTCACTGGAAGCTGCTCTGGCAACAGATATAAAAATCTATTGTTTGGGGCACCTGGGGACTCAGTTGGTTAAGCGTCTGCCTTCAGCTCAGGTCGTGATCCCGGGGTCCTGGGATCCAGCCCCGCATTGGCCTCCATGCTCAGCGGAGAGTCTGCTTCTCCTTCTCCCTTTGCCCCCCTCCCCACTCGTGCTTGCTCTCTCTCTCTTAAATAAATACGTAAAATCCTTTAAAAAATCTTTAAACATCTATTGTTTGGTGGAGTTAGAAAAAAATAAAGACTCGAACTTTGAAGTATGAGAAGAGAAACACAGATATCTACCTTGAGTTCACACTACTTCAGTTCAATAAACAATTTCAGAATTAGACCCATTGAGACCAGGAAGGTGAGTACCAGATAGACATTACCATCTTCGTCATGACTGGGCAATGGTGCAGGCACTTAAGAAAGAATTCAACTCCTGACTGAGAAAACATGATTCTGGTAATGCAGAAGATAGAACTCTCTTTTGGGACAAAGTATGCTTCCCAACCTTCTCTCTGCTAACACATACATAAATGCTCCCAAAGAGAGGCCTGGATCAATAAACAGCAAATTAAATCACTTAGCCTGGAAGTAGTGGCCTTGATAGGACCAGACTCTTGGGAAAATTCCTGGAAATCTCCATTCTAGAATCTTTCCATCTACACGAATTGGGAGAGTGAATCATAATCCAAAGGATTTTATCTTCCCAAAGGAGGGCCTGTTTCCAAATGGCTTTTTGAACCCACATAAGAAAAAAACCCAAGCAGGCACAAAGGGAAGGAGGCAGGTTCCAGCATCAGACACCTTCCTAGCTTTACAGGATTTCACTGGAGCCAGAGGAAGGCAGTGGCCACCTGGTGCCCCAGTTTCCACATCTATCAAATGGTGATAATATAGGTTATTATGGGAATTAAATAAGACAATGCATAGGAAGTGCTTAGCACAGTAGCTGATACATTGGAAGTATTCAATGAATGGGTTTGGCTTTTGTAAATTGATTGTTTACCACATCTTTGTTTTTTTGTTTTTTTGTTTTTAAGATTTTATTTATTCATTTGACAGAGAGAGAGAGAGACAAGCAGGGGGAGAAGCAGAGGGAGAGGGAGAAGCAGACTCTCCGTGGAGCAGGGAGCCCGATGCGGGGCTCGATCCCAGGACCTGGAGATCATGACCTGAGCCGAAGGCAGATGCTTAACCATCTGAGCCACCCAGGCACCCCTGTTTACCACATCTTTGTATGCTAGCTACATTTTAGCATAATTCAGACAAGCCCACTCACCATTCAATCCAAACCCCCTGTACAGGGAAAAATGTTTTTCCAAACACAAATATAAACTCACTTTATTATAAGGCTTTTGAAATAAGAAAATATTAGCATAAATATCTGATCTATTAGTAAAATCACAATCTGAAAAAAAGGCCCAATGGTATAATGTATCTATAGAAATTAGTTTCTTTGCTTTTCTAGTCAGTCAATTTCAAAGTAGAACTTGCAGTGATACAAAGTAATATTTAAGGTGTAGAATCATCACACCACAATTTTGTTCTTGATTCCACAAAATGCATCATTCTTACAAATTCCTCCCTTTTGAAATAAACAGTATAGGCACTTGGAACCTTAACAGTAAAATTTTGTGAAGTTGACAATGGTAGACTCTAAGATCTACATTTTCCTTGCTGGTTTTCTAAAAATGCTGCTCCAAAAGGGAAAGTAAAATATAAATTTATGCATGTATAAAGTAAAAATATCCAAAATATTTTATATAAATTTTTAAAAGCTCTGGCTTCTATACCCATTTTTCATGAATACTTATAATACTTTAGAGAAATTATATTGCAGAACTGGATAAACAAAATTTTACTGTGATCACTAGGAAAAAATATGTATAAGAATATTTATAACTATATTTCAAAAAGTCTTTAGGCTTGAAGATTCAAGAAGTGGCATTCAGTGTAAAGTGCTGTTCCAAACACACATAAGTTCATTTTAACTTTGACTTTTTACAGATATTTTCCCAAATATTGTCTTAAAATTGCAAGTGACAAAGTAAATGGGTTTAAACTAAAGTCTTTAAGTAAAAAGATAACAGGCAACATTCAAATTTATCTTTGGAAAACAACTATGAAATACTACAGCTTTCTTCCATTAAATCAAGTCAGTATTTCATTCTGAAAGCAATGTATTAATATGTAACTTTATGAAATAATCCAGTTATAGGCAAAGACTCTTGCTACACATGCTTAGTCAACCCAGGATCTTCTTCAGGGCTGTTGTTTGTGAGGCCTCTCGAGGGACAGTGGGTTAAATGGCTTTCAGGGTCAAAATATTTCTTTAAGGTTCAGATTTAAAATTTTTCAATAGTTAAAATCCCCTTTCAATTGTGTAATTGCTCCTAATTTACAGGTATGACATGATTTGGGGATGTAGCACTATCATTCTGCGGATTTAAAGTGGTTGGAGACAAGCTGGGGGATCTGGCCTTTCTCTTCTCTCCCGTGTTCTCCCTCTGGAAAGTCAGAAATTATTCCAAACTATAGGAAAACAGAGTACTTGAGAATGAGTAAACTATTCTAATCCAATGGGTGTAGGTATGTGAAAGAGTTCTATGAACTGTAAAGTATCACACCAGTAGCCTTCTTAACCTTCTCTTCTCTCTCCCCTGACCAAAGCTCTAATTAATGAGAGTGCTCTGATGCTGAGCTGAACCCCTGAAGCCTTCTCACTCAGCTGAAGAGGCCCATCAAGTTTCTAATGATTATCCATAAAGAGGTCAAGAGCAGTGGACATTGGAACAAGAATTAACACAGGGAGAAAGGAATCTCACCTTTAGAATATTTTTCAGGCTAACCTCCCAAGTTCTGTTTTGGGTAATGATGAACCAAAATGTCTGATCTGAAAAGAAAACTCCCATCAGAGACCTGCTGATTCAAGAATTCAATTCCTGCCCAGTTGGAATACTGCCAACATTTTTCAGTTCCTAGCAGGAATGTGTGTACAATTCAAATAAAAGCTTTGTTTCTAATGAAAAAAAAAAAAAGAGAGGGAGAAGGAAGTGTTGGTGTTAACATTTCAGGTAAGATTTAGAAATCACACTTGTGACTTGGTGTATTCGGTTAAATTCAGTATTATATGTGATAGTAACAGAGGTGAGTGCCTGATCAGAGGTGAGGGGCTCAGCCTTAGGAAGAAAGCTTTCCGTGGAGGTGGAAGGTGAAGATGCCAAACCTGTCTCATAGTGGAGTTTCTCATTAGGGTTTTACATGGAGTTGTGGAAGAATGCTTTAGATTTCTCAAAAGGCAGTGATTAATACAGACCCCTTTCTCCAAAAAAGCATAAAGTAAGCAAATCTACATGTCACTGTTTCTGTTTACATTCTAACTGAGGGAGTGAGATGGAGGGGCAGAGAGTTTGCAACAAAGCTTCCCAACGTCATCTGCTTTGGTCATGCTTTGTAATTACCCCTAATTACAGCTAATTATAGCAGCAGAGTCCTAACATTCTCCATAGAGATGATGCTCATTGCCTGAAAGATAGTTCAATTGTGAGTACAAATCCCAAATGAGGAAACTCTGAGCTGGTCCAGCTTGCTTTGTTGCTCTTTCCCCTATAAACATGTTAATAAAACAATAAAAATAATTTCTTTGGAAAGCAATGCTTCTGTCAAAATTAAACGCTTCCGAGACACGTACAACACAGTGGTCCCCCCTCTCTCAGCCCTGAAGGTTCCCAGGCTCAAGCCATTTGTCGTGTGGGGCTGTAACGAGGTGCTGTTAGAACCACGGATTGCTCATCTTTGTGATCTAACTCTCTTGCTACAGAGTAAGCCACCGATCCGTTGGTCCATAGCTGCAGCTTAGGGTCAGATTCTTCGGCAAGGAACCGCAGCTGGGTTTTTCTCATCTTCTTTACAAGTCTAGCGAAGCCAAGCAACACAGAACTCAGTATCATTGAAAATCCACAGAGAAGAAATGCCGCAGTGTAGCTCCCGGTCATGTCGACAAGCCGTCCTGTAACAAGCAACAGCAAAATTACACTGTTGAGTGGAAAATCCAATTACGTACCTACTCCCAAATCTAATAATTTCTAAGGCTGATAAACAATAGATTGCTAGAGCCACCGTTGTAATTTTGACACAAAAAGCAGATCTAAAAATATTGTGCAGCAACTGAAAAACGCATTCTGTTTCCTAGGAAAACTAAAATGGATTGTTGTTCTGTAAAGTACTTGGAAGAGTGTCCCATTCTTAGTAATCACACAACAAATATTATTATCAATACCAGCAAACGTGGTAGAAAAGATAAAATAGTGTCTTTCAAAGTACTGATGTTGGGATCATTTATGTCTGCTGTCAAGAGAGTATAATTGTCCTGAATGTTAGTATTCCCAGTACCCATGTACTGTCTATCTGGAGTAACATAACATGCTTCTGGATAAAGCAGAATTCAAATTTTCAGTTGGAACCAGTCGTTGCACCCACTGCAGTTTGAAAATCAGAACTTTGGGCCATTGTAGAAGTTGCCAATGTAAACTTCACCAGGTATCACTTTGCAGTCATGGCCTTTTCCCCCTTTATTTCTTCTTGCGACAAATTAATCTCAATAACTATTCCAGCTCTAAATTTTGAGGAGAACCAGGGCATATGATATGCAAAACATAGGCCATGATGATCAGAAAATCAATGGGGTCAAATTAGACCTTGGCAGGCAATTACTTTGGGATTAAAAAGTTTTTTAAAAACTCCTCTAAATTGGGGTGCCTGCGTGGCTCAGTTGGTTGAGCATCCGACTCTTGGTTTCGGCTTAGGTCACAATCTCAGGGTCGTGAGATCAAGCCCCACATCAGGCTCTGCACTCAGTGAGGAGTGTACTTGAAGATTCTGTCCCCTTATCCCTCCCCCAGCTTTCTCTCTCTCTCTCTCAAATAAATAAAATAAATCCTTTAAAAAAATTCCTCTAAACTTAAATCCACTGGAAAAGTATATGATTTTTCCTTTCACCCACTTCAATTCATTAGTGAAAAATGGTATGGAGAAATTGTTATAAGCCCCACAGTTTCCTGCAATCCAAACTACTCTGAAATATTTTAGCTATTGTGTGACTTACTTATGCATTTCTGTAGCACCAAACGGAAGAGACTGAATAGAGAGTTGTCATTTTAAAGGTAATTAAATAAGAGAAGTATTATGGTAAGAACCTCACACCCTAATCCTCCAATGCCTGGCAACAGGTATAATCTCTGATTTGCCAAAGTAAAGCCATGGATTGAAAAAAGATCCAGGAATCCCAATTTCATTGATGCACTATGACTTTTTTACAGAATTAGAGAATTATACTGCTCCTAAAGGTTGGTAAACACAAAAATTGGCTATTGAGGAAGGATGTGGGGACGTTTTGGGGGCAGTTTTCCAAAATGAAGCACTAAACATGTAGTCCTATATTACCGAATTTAAACTGACCAGGATTTTTTTATCCACAACCATGAAGGAACCACAGTTTCCCCTAGTTTGCTGCTTTAGCAATCACTAGGGTTTGGAAATAATTCTAAACTGTTTATTTACAACATCAGCTAAAGAAGAAATCCTGCCTTCTTCAAAAATTCCCTTCCTTTCTTCTAAGCAAATGTTTGGCTCATTTCTTTTTTGCCTATCTTCAGGGACCTTCACTCTCTTGGTTTAGTTTAGGCAGGGCCTGGGTGGCTCAGTCGGTTAAGGGGCTGCCTTTGGCTCAGGTCATGATCCAGGAGTCCTGGGATCAAGCCCTGCATCGGGTTCCCTGCTCAGTGGGGAGTCTGCTTCTCCCTCTGCCCTTCACCCTGCTCTTGGGCTCGCGCACTCTCTCTCAAATAAATAAAGAAAATCTTAAACAAAAAAAAGAACCAATTATTCTCAATCTTTAGTGTGCATGAGCACCACAAGAAGGCTGGTTCAGAATGTACATTCCTGGAAAGATTCAGATCACAAGGAAAAAATCAAGGAATCTGCATTTTGTAACAAGGGCCCCAGGGGGTTTTGACGCAGGGGGTCCCAGGACCTCCATTTTGAGAGACACTGGTCTAGACCACATACTCTAAGAAGGAGGGAGGGACTCTGACCTGTCTGCTGCTATAGCAGCACCAAAAGCAATGTTGATGCACACAAACAATAAAGGGTTGTCAAATTACTTGTTTAATCACGCTTTCAATTTCTATAGCATTTGACAGTTTACAAAACATTCTAGATGCTTTATCTGATGATCCCCAAATCTTTAAATCCAAATCTGGCCTCCCTCTAAAGCTCAGATTTCATCCTTAAACAGCTCTGTTGGACATTTTATCGGGTATTTCAGATATCTGAACATTTCTAAACTTTTAATTCATTATTTTTTCTGGCAAAGGCACTTTTTCCAACTTCCATATTTCTTCCAACCATGCCATTATTTTCTAGGTTATCTTTGCGTTTTCCCCTCCTTCACCCCCACATGCTAAATTCACTTGATTTTTTTTTCCAAAACCTCCTCTTTGCCCCCAGAGTTCATTTCCATTTTGCTGCAGCGGCCCTAGTTCAGGACTTTTATCAGTTTGCTCCTGAACTATTAGAATGGAATCCTAACTGCTTCTCCCCTAAAGTACCAGATCAATTGCTAGGTCCCATTTTCTAAGATATACTCTTTGCCATATTACCCCTTTGCACAAAAATTATAATACTATCCATAGTCTCTGAAGAATATAGGGCCCATTTGGCTCCTTTGGCTGGCACTCAAGACACTGATTATGACACACTCACTTACCATTTCAGCCTCCCTGCCCACTATCCCCAAGTGGAATCCTGTACTCCCTCTAGACTTCCCTCTGCGTGTGCCTGACTTATTTATAAGTTTTGAACAGCTGCTCCATTCCATTGCTCCCATCATTAGCGTGGAATGGAATCAGGACCCTAATTTTGGATTTTTTCTTTCCAAGCAGGCTAAGGTCCCCATTGGCTGGAAGAAAATGATAAGACAAGGATATAAGTAAGACCATGATTTTTTGATGGCTCTTGAATCCCTTTCTCTTTCACTCTTCCCAACTTAACTTCCAATCCTCATTGTCTATGTGTGAGTTCACTGTTTTCACATCAGTATGAAAAACAGAAGCGGTGATTGGGGGATCTCTCTGGAAACCTACCTGCGATGGGTGGGCTCACCAGGTACGGTACTGCGTGAAGGAAGTATACCACACCGAGCGCTGAGGACAAAGAAGTGGTCCCCACTATTTCTGCAGTCACTACGGGGATCAGAGTCACATAGGCACCATCGAAGTAGCCAAAGGTACAAGAGAAAGGCACGAGCAGGGGAAGACTTTGAAGCATTGGGAGGCAGAGATAGCAGAGCCCATCTAGTCCCACGGCAAAGAGGTAGCAGACATACCGGTAATTCTTCAGGCACCTGTGGATTTGAAGATCAAGAATGAGTGCAGTATGCGCGGGTTCTATCAAAGAGCTTTAGAACCATGGCCACAATAAGCAATAAGCATTGCTATTACCTATAGAGGCTTCCCATGGTGCATTATCTATGTTGTCTGCCTATCTTTCTTCTGGTATATGAAAACACAAGAAGTCATCTTCCCAGGAAACATGGTGTGGCAGAAAATAATATACACTCTGAAGTTAGAAAGATGGAAGTTTGAATCTAGCTCTATCACCTACTAACTGCTTACCTCTAATCTCAATTTCTTTAGCTATAAAATGGGAATGTTGCCTATCTTGTAGGGTTACCCTAAGGATAGTTATAAAATAACATGTACAGTATCAGGAGACTAACATTTTCTAGCAGTCTATTAGATGCTTTCAGATAGGTCATCCACTGGTATCTGGTACATCATATATGCTCAAAACCCCCAGGTATAAAAGGGAGAAGCTAGAATATGAAGACATTAAAATGATTTGCCAGAGATTATGAAGGTCTTGTACTAGGACTAAGTCTTATTTTGAGCCCTCCCCAGTGGTACTTCCATTCCACTTTCCCTCTATAGCTCCAAACTCATCATTGATAGCAAATGGCATTGATACCATCATTATTTCAAAGACTCAGCATAATATCAGCACCAGCAGTTTATGCCTTACAGACAGTTTTCAACCTACCATCTCCTTTGAGTCTCACAAAATGCTAAGAGGTTAATAGAAAAATATGGCACTGGCCTGTTTTGCAGATGAAGGCCCTAAAGGATCTGAGGGTTAGTGATTTTCCCTAGGTCACAGGGATAATAAGGGGCAGAGTCAGCACAAGTACTTAGGTCTTGTATATCTCCAACTAGAGATGCCGCCATCAAACCTACACTGGGCTACTTCTTATTGAGTTGATTGTCAAGAAAGATATCCCGGCTCTCCGCTCTTTTCCTTAACCATTGCATTTTTGGAATTAATTTTAAATATTCATAGCACTGGAGAATGGCAGTGGAACCCTGATTAATTACCAAAGACATAATATGTAAGAAGCCACAGGATGATTGCTCTCCCAGGTCATAGCTCAAGTGTGAAGAGTCCATTTAGGAGAAGATGAGTACCTTGCTCTCTTCAATCCTAACAATAAGCATTAGCTGAAGAAACTACTTGGTAGATTTCTGATAACTGTAATTTCTAAGCCTAAAATTATAATGAATGTATTTGCTATTTGTTTTGTCAAACACAAATATGTGCCTACAGATAATGTACTATTACTGCCCCTGATCTTCCTGCCTGGACTGAATTCTGCTCCTCTCTCCATCACCAGCCAGTCTCTGCCGTCATTAAAAAATAACTAAAACCACAACACCCAGCCTGAGCACTGACTTGACTTGGGGTGGAATTAAATCTGTCACCAGAACCTGTAGTTACCACAGGTTTCTGCAGCTTAGACCTACCCACCATCCTAAACCATCTAGAACAGAGGTTGGCAAACTCTGGCCAAATCCAGCCCACCACCTGTTTTTTGCCCTACCTGTGAACTAAGAATGGTTTTCTATTTTTGAGTGGTTGGAAAAAAATCAAAAGAACCAGATTATTTTGATATGTAAAAGTTATATGAGAAATTAAAATGTCAGTATCCATAAGTAGAGTCCGACCGGCATACAACCACTCGCATTAGTCTGCGTGTTGTCTACAGCTGGTTTGTGCCACAACGGCGGAGTTGAGTGACTGTGACCACGTGACCCACAGAGCCAAAAATGTTAACTATCTATCCCTTTTACAGAAAAAGTTTGCCGACCTCTGACTAGAAGAACCAGCAAGGGAGTTGCTTTCAGGTACTGCAGACTTGTTAACATCTCTCTGAAGTAGATTTTCTACAGGGTAAGGGGATGAGGGGAACTCAAAGCTCAGAGCCCCCTGGTAGGGACCCAGCTGTGGTCCCAGCGGATTTTACCTTCTGTCAGTTAGCCATCCAAACGTGATATTGCCAATAATGTCAATCACCCCAAGTATGGACATAAGGAAAGCGGCTTGCTGGTGACTCACTCCGACACTCAGAGCGTAAGGTACCAAGTACACAAAGAGGGGACTGCAGCCATAAGCCATAAAGAGAACAGAGATGGCTAACACGACGAAGTCCGACATCAGTAAAAAGCTGTATTCCTGCTGCAAAGAGCAACCGAGGCAGGTATGCACCCATTTTTTAGTCAAAGTGGAGCAGGGAGACACTCGCTTAAAGTCTTGTTTCTGAGTTCTACCGATGTGGTTCTGCTCTGGGGTTGTCTGGTCCTCTTTCAGAGTAATAGGCCGCATCAAGGCACCGCAAACACAGAGATTCAGAACGAAGCCCCCGAGGATGAGTAAGGCTCCCCGCCAGGAAAACTGTTCAATAAGGAGCTGAACCACAGGAGCCAGAATGAAGGTGCCAATGCCGCTTCCGGACATGGCGATCCCATAAGCCAGGGCTTTCCGTCTGCTGAAATACTTGCCGACCATTGCAATCGCTGGGGAGTAACACAGTGCAAACCCAAGGCCTGGAGGATAGAGAGAAGTCTATGAGTGCTGGTACTCCGTGAACAGCCGGTGAAAGAAAACATCTCAGTTATTCGGATGAAGGAGAATCTGGCCGTCTGTCAAACCCTTTTAAAACTATTTTCTACCCCAAGCTGAAGATGAGTCTCCCCCAACCAGTCATCCACAGTTGGGAAAATATAGCATATATATGACTTTCTTCTTGGGAAGAAACCCTTAAAAAATATGACTTCTTAAAATGAAATGAAGAACTTAAAAACTATTACACAAACTGAATTTGAATTAGCTAGAAAATCAGGATAACGCTGACCTAAGAAACTTACTCTTCCCACCAACACCTCTTTTTATCTTAAATTATCCAGAGAATTACCTCAACTCTTCACTGCCTATGAAAACACAACTCTGATCATCTGGACCACTCTGGAATTTGGGTTTAAATAGCATATATGGCCCCATGAAAGTTCCAGGGTAATTTCACATAATTGGGAAACTCTGTGCCAACTTTATACATGAACATAGCATATACACAAAGTAACCTGAAAATATGCCTTAAAGTCAGCAGAGAGCCTCTTAAAGATTTTCAGCTTCTATTCCTTTTAAGTCAAGAAAATCTCAAGGGTGTAAAACCTGGGATTCATGGCATCTAAAGGGAAAAACAGAACCACCGTCAGCTCCTGTTTCCATCCATACTGTAGGGTGACCAATGATCCTGATTTGCCTGGACAGATAAGTTTCCCAGATGAGAGATTTTCAGTGCTAAGACCAGGGCGCTTCTTGGTAAACTGCGATGACTGGACACATCCTAGCATTTGGACCCTTTGGGTTATATGGGACAGATACCTTTTCTTTGCTAGTGGAGCCAGATTTATAAAACCACTACGAGATTATGTTCTTTATTGGCCAGATCATGCTACCCCTATGGCACGGTGCCCAGACCGCAGGTTAGCACTACTCCACATCCCTCTGAGTGATGGGGCAAATTGCCACTCCATTGCCACCAACCCGATCCCACCTTGATGCTAAGAAGTCCCCTTAGGGTGTGATTTATGGAATGCACATAGATTACTTCTCTTCCCACAGGGTTCATTATAATTCTCTAAAGTATACTTCCATAACATTGAGAGAATGTACAACACAAGAATATTCACAATAAGGGGCTGGCTTTTTAAAATTATAAACCCTCATTTATTGGACAGTGATCGTCACTATAAAGCAGGGGCAACTCAGGTTGACCACAGATATTATTTTTATGTCTTGGCAAAGATGTTGGGAGAATGATCACTGCTGAAAATATATGTTGCCCTGACTAATACCTCATTGCTTCTGAGTACAGAATCTCAGCCATGCACAGCTGCCGAAGGGAAAGCTAGCAGTTACTTCTATCCTGCGGCCGAATTCAAGCAGTGATACATTTTTATTACAGCAGTACAATCAATTGTATTTCCAGCTCTTTTAACTGCTAGGTAGGTAGGCATAAGCTGGGTCAGCTAAATGATTCATCTAATGAGGTGAATATTTTATGGATTATGATTCTGTTGATGTGCTTGACAAAACCTGAATGGGGTGGGGTGAGACAAGGGGTACAAAGTGTCCTTACCTGTAAGAACTCCCAGAGTGAGGTAGAGATGCTTCAGACTGGTGGCAAATGAGCCCAGGATGAGACCAGTAGATGCAAGCAAGCCACCCAGCATGATTCCCACTTGACAGGATAAGTGGTTACTGACAACACTCCCAAGAGGAGCTTCGAAAGCAATAATAAATAGGTTCAACAGAAACACCTTGAGGGCACTGTGAAAAAAACTATGCTGCTGCATTGGCAGAGCTGAGAAGGATGGGCCTTTACAGCAACAAGCCTGTCCTGCTCACTCTACACATTTGGAAACTGAGGAGAGAGGAAACGACTTGTCCACGGTCACACAGAGAACAGGTAGCAAAGCTGGAATTAGGCTCGAGTCTGCTGACTTGCATTTCGCTGCCCCTCCCACTTCTCCATTCTATTACAGTCATAATCCCAGGGCTCTAGGGTGCTTTTTAAACAGTGAATCAGCTCCTTATTTAAATTACTTATCACTTGCACCGGGATGTGCCTTGTATGTTTTATATGGTATTGATCATGCACCATTAGCAATAATTATGACAGTTAGCTGGTGGGGAAGCAAAGTGGGCAACCCTGTGTGGCCAGCAGCTTTATGCAGGAAAGGCCAGGGAAAGAGACCACAGACAAATTTCACAATCTGGTACTGGTTTCAGGCTTTAGGAAACCCTGTGGATGAGAAATCAAAACAAATGTTTCCCGTCCATGGTGATATTTTGGTTGGCCTCACTCTGCTTGTGGTTTAACAATGTGTCAGAACTGTGCCGACTGCCAGGCTTATAGAATATTAATTAAAGCTGGGACATATTGAGGAGAAACTGAAGTTCAGGGGAATACGGCATGTCCAAGATCACCAAGAAGTACCGCTTGGGGCACTTGACACCAAGTGCAGCGCTATTTCACCCTCTTACTCTGTCTCCTTGGGCCTCCCAGACTGATGGCAGGGGAGGTGGGTGGGGAAAGTATGTGAATTCTTTCAATGGAACATGCTGATAGCAGTACTCCTAGTAACAAGATCAGAAGAGCAAGTTCTCTGGGTATCCGTGGAGTATAATTTTGTATTGATCAGGTTGAAACTGGGGCCTTGACTCAAATGTACGTGATGGAACCGTCATCAGCCTGATGTCTCCTGTCTAGTTAACACAGTGGCTGGCTGTATGTATAACCTCTGGAAAACAGGAAGGAGCGAACCTCCTGAGAATATATATATTCTATCGGAAAGTGACAAAATTTAGACCAAACTCAATGAAAAATGTTTTTTTGTTTTCGTTTTTTTTTTAAAGATTTTATTTATTTATTTGAGAGAGAGAGCATGAGAGGGGGGAGGGTCGGGAGGGTCAGAGGGAGAAGCAGACTCCCTGCCGAGCAGGGAGCCCGATGCGGGACTTGATCCAGGGACTCCAGGATCATGACCTGAGCCGAAGGCAGTCGCTTAACCAACTGAGCCACTCAGGCGCCCTCAGTGAAAAATGTTTACTTCTCTGTTTATCAGAGGGCAAAGTGCCCCCAGTGAGTGTCCTATATATGACTCTGCCGGCTTTTGTCTATCTCCTGAACTCAACTAATGTTGCCAGGTGAGCAAGTGGGTACAGGATAATTGGATACAACAGGCCTGACCCCTCGCAGGGCCTCAAGTCCTTGAATTTAAAAATGCTACATCTAACATGACCCTGCTTTATCACACAGTCACTGTGATCATGTTGGTCACCAAAGGCCATTTATTCCTCTTCTGGGGATTATAAATATTCTCCAAAAGATAACAGTGAGGGAAATGAGTCACCTGTGTCCTCTGAGAAAGATAAACATGGCTCACCCACTTGGCATGTTCATACAAAGGCTGTGACTAATAACGTGACCCTGAAAACAAAGTGACTGTCTAACTGATTTAAAAAAAAAAAAAGACTAGAAAACACAAAGATATTATTTTTTGATCCCTTAAGACCTTCCAGTGTTATCAGTAGCCAGAGTCAACTTAGCCTTCTCATGAAACCTGCTTTTAGTCCTAGACTTGCTCTCAAATTCCTCCCAACAAAGGAAATACATTTCAGTGCAATTCAACTGATTCCTGAGTATGTACATTTTTTCTAAAAATAAATATGAATCAGTACCTAGAATGGAATCAGTTGATTTATTTATGAGTTATTGAATAATATAGTATTTCCCTTCTGCCATCAAGACATGGCCTGAAGAGATAACAGTGTTTTTTTTTTAATACTAAGGATTCATCTAAATGAAATGATTAAATGGGCCTAGACTGCATATAGATCATTTCAACTGGATCCCAATCTCAGAAATTCTCTAAGACATTAATATAATAACATTGGTTTAAAATGTTCAAAAAGAAAAATCTCAAGGTTAGTTATCCTCTATTATATAGGGGGATTGAGAGATTCCATGAGTTTTGAGACTACTCTATACACCCTATTTGTACCCTTGGGGTTTCTTGAATGAAATTATAACCATGGTGAGTGCGCTTCTCTCATGACTGCACCATCCTACCTTCCCTCATACTTTTCTAAGAATGAAGGTTTATGCATGAAAAATGAAATCCATGAGCCCAATTTTGAACCTTTGGGAAGGGAACAGAATGAAAACAAGCCTTGAGATGGGATGCACATATTGTTGGCACTTGTTTAAGGAGACTGCATAGAAATGGCTCACAGTGCTATCCAATGACTGTTTACATGACTGGAGAATGAGGGGACCATAGCATTTAGAAGAGGGAAGCCAAGCATATACTGTATGGTTAACTGCTTCCCAAATCAGGAGGAGTCCTGTGATGCCCAACACCCTATCTCATTATGGGAGAACCAAATAATATGTGTCTTTTTGGGAGTATTAACTACCTGTTCCATCTGCCATCAGCCAAGACCATTAATTCCAAGAGCATGTCTGGTTGGGTTTGGCTAAAAGTAGGATTGGTCTTTTCTTTTTATATAGTCTTAGCCAATTTTTATACTTGATCTTAGCCAAAAGGCTGAGAAGCAATAGTCTTAGCCAATTTTTAGCAAAGCCTTCCTACTCAGAAAAAAACTGGTAAGCAAAAGCAGTGGAAGGTCATTGTCATGTACAGTTCAAGAGTAACCAGTCTATCCCTGGTAAGTGATACTCACCACAGAGCATGGTCACACAATCTACAATGGAATGAATCCAAGCCGTTTGTGCATAATCCTGAGTGAAGTATGTCTGGAACTCCACAAAAAAAATTGAAATACATCTGAAAAATACAATGCAAGCATTTTATACAAAAAAAAAAAAAAAAAAAAAGAATGAACATGGATCTAAACCACAGCTTCAAATTCCGGGTCAGCTGTTTGAATCTCCGTAGGCTTTAACTGGTTTTCAGTGGTATATTGCCAGACCATAGTAAGTGGGAAGTCAGAAGCTGTTGGGCCGTCTAAAGGATAAAACCAATGTTCATGCACTGGAAGGGCTTCTGAAGCCAAGTGGATATAAGGATCACTGCTGTAGGAAAGGTTTTATGGAAATGATGGCAGGTCAAAAACATGGGTTCTCATTTATCTTAATATTTTACTAACAACTGTAACTTCTAAGAGGTTGTTATACAAGTTAAAATTTGACAATTAAGAGTTATACATCACCCAGCAATTTCAGTTCTAGGTTTCAACAAAAGGTAATAATCAAATGATGATAATAATAGCAATAATAGACACACATAAAAGGATGTATGCTGGAGAACTATTTGTAATAACCAAATATCCTAACGAACCTATTTGCCCATCAATAAGGGACTGGCTAAATAAATTTTGACTTATCAATAAAATGAAATATTTTAAGTGTTAGAAAGGATGATTTGATATGTATTTATTGATTTGAGAATAAATTCATAATACAATGTTAAGTAAGAAAGTAAGTTACACAGGAGTTTATATAATCAGGCTTATTTTGATTTAAAAAACATAGTTCATATAAATAGAAAAAGGCCAAAGCATATAAACCAAAAGTACTCTGTCATTATATGTGAATGGTGAGATTATAAATGATCACTCTAGAGAGAGAGAGAGACAGACATACAGAGACAGAGAAACTTCATGTGGAAAATTGTTAATTACTTAGGGAAAAAAGACATAAGTGATTCAGGAGCGAGAGTCTGTACCACTGTACAACTTGAAATGAATGTCATACAGATCAGCAAGTTTCCCAACTCAGGGCAGGAGGTTTCAGTACTCGGTGACAGCAAGGGTGAATCAGGCCTTGATGGGGATGAGATAGGAGGTCATCAGTCTCTTTGGGGAGGACCACAGTCTAACTCATCATGCTTCAGCAGCCCACGGTAACCTGTTACTTCACTCTTCCTCCCCTCTCCAGTTGCTGCTGGATGTGAAGGTGGGTGATGGAGAAAAAGAAGGAAGAGAATCAGGTATAACCAGGACAACTGTGTTAGGCAGGTCCGGCTTTACCAGCTTGCATCCTCTGCATTTGCACAGAATCTGGTACTCAGAAGTATAGAATTTCAGCTGTCGTGGTCTTAAAATTCCTAACAATTTTATCTTTGAATTTGTGTTTTGTAAGCAAAGTCCAAAGGAACAATGGGGCATGCACAGGACCAGAAGAGATACACACACAAGGTGTGTTTGCAATTCTTTGCCTTTCCATTGACACGTGTAGTATTAGAGACACAAACTCTGGTAGACTCCCAATGTGTGGGAGTTTGGTGAGACTCAGAGTGAGCACAGGGAAAGGTACATCTGTAACTGAGTCAGGGTGGGGGTAGAGAGGCCACGCTTTTTTCAAACCAAAACTTGCTTCAAATACAGAAAGAAGGCAATGGTGCTCTAAGAAACACAAAGGAGGATTCCTATATCCTTTCCTACTCAGGTTATGCCTCAGTATTTTACTAGCCAACCACTTATATTGAAAATGATGGCACGGAGGGAAAGGGAAAGGGAAGGCTACCCACAGTTCCTTTCCTTTTCCGTCTTTCCTTACTCACCAGGAAGTGGAAGATACAGAACGTTGATAGAAAGTGCATGCACCCACGTTGTTGTGAATGGCAAGATTTCATTGTTTCTGATGGCTGAGTAATAGTCCATTGGGTATATATGTGGGTGGAATTAGAATGTATTATGCTAAGTGAAATAAGGCAGTCAGAGAAAGGCAAATACCATATGATTTCACTCATCTGTGGAATTTAAGAAACAAAACAGATGAACATATGGGAGGGGGATAAAAAAGAAAAAAGAGAGAGGGAAACAAAACCGTAAGAGACTCTTAATGGCCCAGAACAAACTGAGGGTTGATGGAGGGAGGGAGGTGGGGGATGGGAGATGGGGGATGGGCATTAAGGAGGGCACTTGTGACGAACACCGGGTGTTGTATGTAAGTGATGAATCACTGAGTTCTACTCCTGAAACCAACATTGCACTGCATGTTAACTAACTAGAATTTAAATAAAAATGGGGGGGGAGAAAGTACATGTATCAAGAAGTGAAGTAAAATCAGTAGAGTTTTTTGTGCAGGGTTCCCCCGATTCTGGTGAAAATGAACTACCTATGCAGGCACGAGCTCCAGTGATTCCACACAGGAGTTAAATACTCACATTTGCGTGCAAAACTAGTATGGCAGGATATAAAGCTGAATGGTAAATTCATGCTAGCAAATTAATATTTCCATTTTTCTTTCCTAAGAACAACTTTGAACAGCAAATTAAGAACTCCACGAAAAATTGAGGGGGACCAATGAAGAAAGGAAAAACTTTCTACTTCAGCACTTTTTTAAAAAAGATTTTATGTATTTATTTGATAGAGACACACAGCGAGAGCAGGAACACAAGCAGGGGGAGTGGGAGAGGCAGAAGCAGGTTTCCTGCTGAGCTGGGAGCCTGATGCGGGGCTCGATGCGGGGCTCGATGCGGGGCTCGATGCGGAGCTCGATCCCAGGACCCTGGGATGTGACCTGAGCTGAAGGTAGACGCTGCTTAACAACTGAGCCACCCAGGCGCCCCTCTACTTCAGCACTTCTAACAGCACTATTTTCTTACCTTTCGAACAAAGGGACCTGCATTTTCATTTTGCACTGGGCCCTGCAGTTATGTTGCGGGTCCTGGGGATGGGAAAGGGAAAAGGGGCAGTAGGGGGTGCTAAGTACTAAGTCCCAGCAAACACTGGACTGCAGTCTGATGCACAGAGTACAGAGTAGCCCACACTTGTGGAAGGAGGGGATGGAAGCTGGATGAGGCAGAGGGAGAGGCCAAGTTGTGATGCAGGACTGACAAATCCTCCCCAATCCCAGAGGCTCTGTGCATCTCCCTTGATCCATCCCGGTATGTGGGTGTCCCTGGAAAGGCGTGCTCTCGGGAGAGGTAGCCCTCCCGCGGGTGAGGGGGAGCCCATGGGCACTGACAGCTGCAGGTGGTCTGCTGATGGACACGCTGCTGCTGACGCTGTCTGAGAGGCACACCTCTGTGATCACCGCCCTGAGTACCGTAGGTGATTATCTGTCACGGGGTGTAAAAAGTAGCCCTTCTGCATCTACTGATTTAAGAAGCCAGACAACATGCTTCAGTGGATCTGATGCTAGATGAATCATTAGATCAGTGTTTGGAGTACTGCAACACAGTCATAGGTAATGATATGCAGAATAGTGACATAAACTACCGGGCTGATCATTTGCATTTCGATTTAATTAAAATATTGCAGAGCTTTTTTAAAAGTATGAATTAACAGCAACAGCCTTAATCTAGTTTTAATTCAGTGCAACAGCAACAAAAAACTCTGTGATGTTTCTTAAAATCTTTTTGTAAAAGATGTATTTATTTATCTGAGAGAGAGAGGGCGTCTGAGGGGGTAGGAGGGGGGAGGGAGAGAATCTCAAGCAGACTCCCCATTGAGCGTGGAGCCCTATGTGGGGCTCGTTTTCACAACCCTGAGATCATGACCTGAGCCAAAATCAAGAGTCAGATGCTTAACTAACAGCCACCCAGACACCCCATGTTTCTTAACATCTTAAAGATTCTTGACCAGCACTAAAATGTCTATTATTTTCTCCTAACCACAAGGACTTCAATTAAAGAGAATAATAACTTCTTGGATATAGCCTCATTTTTTAAAAAAGATTTTATTTATTTATCTAGAGAGAGAGAGCGTGAGCGTGAGCGGGGGCAGGAGGGATAGGCAGAGGGAAAGAGAGAGAAACCCAAGCAGACTCTGCTCTGAGTGTAGAGCCCAGTGCAGGGCTCGATCCCACACCCCAAGATCATGATCTGAGCCAAAATCAAGAGTTGGGAGCTCAACCGACTAAGCCACTCAGGTGCCTCTTGGATAGAGCCTCATTATCAAAATTGTTAAGTCATCCTTAGCCCAGGCTTCTCAATGCAAGTACTGCTGACATTTTAGTCATATTGTCCTGTGCATCAAATAGAGTTTAGCAGCATCCCTGGCCTTTAGCCCAAATGCCTCCAAACATTGACAAATGTCCGTTGGAAACCAAAATCAGCCTGGTTGAGAATCTACTCTGTGGTCAAGTTTTACTTATTCTACCTTATACATATCTCTCAAATGCCTCCACATCTCTGCATTCCCCTTATTCGTAATTCATGCCAATACCTCTCTCCTGGACTGCAGCCCAAACCCTCCCAACTATTCTCCCTGAACCCACATGGCTGCCTTGGGTACATTTTACACTCAGTGGTCAGAGTTACTAGAACACGAAATGTATCCTGATGCTTCAAACTTTTTAACACGACTTCTGAGATCCTGCATGAGCTGGCCCTTCTCAGTGTCTCCCCCGGCTCCCCACCACTATGCATTACTCACTTCAGTCAGACTGAATGCTTTCCATGACTCTCCACACACCCCCAAACTCTTTCACACCTCTGAGCATCAAAATTTTTCTTCTTTCCTAGGATGCTCCCTCAGCCTCCCTCATTCTTTTAGTCTCAAGATAACAGTCAACTCCTCCAGGAAGGCTGAGGAGGTTTGATGCCTGAGTCTGGGTTTGATGCCTCTCTTAAATGTTTACACGACACGCGGGGCACTTACCACATGACAGGCATATAGCAATCCCCTTTGCATGTGTTTGCATTCTCCACTAGACTGCTGCTCTGTGACAGCAAAGGCCATGTCTGTCTTGTCTTGCACTTAATCCCAAATATCCAGTACACCACCTTTCATGTACTGGGCACTCATTAAATATTGTTCAAGGTTCGAGGTATTGAAGGAAAGAAAGAAGGAAGGAAGGATTAGCATTGGTAAAGAAGTGACTGGAAGCTGAGGAAGTAAAAAAGGTTGAGTAGCAACTTCAAGGACATAAATGAGGGAAAAGGAGGAGGAAGACTGGATGGTGGCTACCCAGGAAGGTGTAGCTACAAAAAGTAGAGTAGAGATGTGAAGAATCTGAGTTCGTAAGACATTCGAATCAGTAGGAAGGAAATGCAGAAGCTGGAGAAGCAGCAGCCTAAGAAAAAAGGGTCCCAGATGATGATGACACTTTGGGATTGTAAATCAGTCTCTTCTCATCACCAAATCATTCTGAGGGATTTAATATTTGTGCGACTATGTTTGTCTCTTGTGGCTTTTTTGTTACCTTGTTTTATTGCTGTTTTGTTTTCTGCTTGATGGTTTTCTTAACTGACTTGACTAGTCATATCAGTCAAACGTTAGGTATGTAAAATTCAAAAATAACACCCGAGATTCTTATCTAAACATGTCAGCTGGTTTGCCAGAGGTAAAATTTAGTAACCACGAACATGCTTCTGATGGACTGTGACTTTCATAAAATACAGGAAGAATATTGTATAACTTCTTATTTGTTCTCAAAAGGGAAAGTACTTTTCAAATGGTAAAAGTTCATGATTTATGGCTTCTAAACATAGGTGCAGCCTTAAAGAAAACAAATGTTATCAGGAGCACATGGGCTTTTCATTCCAGAAAGAATTTTTATTGTCCTTTGGAAAATTTGTGCATCTGACATGTCAGGAAAGCTGGGTCCTGATCTCTGATCCTCACACTAACTGAGAATTTTTTTTTTTTAAAGATTTTATTTATTTATTTGAGAGAGAGAATGAGATAGAGAGAGAGAGCATGAGACAGGGGAGGGTCAGAGGGAGAAGCAGACTCCCTGCTAAGCAGGGAGCCGGATGTGGGACTCGATCCTGGGACTCCAGGATCATGACCTGAGCCGAAGGCAGTCGCTTAACCAACTGAGCCACCCAGGTGCCCGTAACTGAGAATTTTGATAACGCTTCCCCATCTATTAAATAAGCAGTTTGATAAACATAACTGGATCAGCCATAATGCATTAGATCAGGCTGCAGTAGCAAACAACTCCTAACAGCCTTCAGGGGTTGATAGGCTCTATTCCTAAGAATGAGGAACAAATTATTGGGGCGCCGGGATGGCTCAGTCGGTTAAGTGTCTGCCTTCGGCTCAGGTCATGATCTCAGGGTCCTGGGATGGAGTCCCACTCTCTACTCAGTGGGGAGTCTGCTCCTCCCTTGCCCTCCACCCCTCCCCAGCTTGTGCTTTCTCTCTCCATCACTCTCTCTCTCTCAAATAAATAAAATCTTAAAAAAAAAAAAGAAACAAAATATCACCCAAGTGTCATCTGGTATGAAATAACATTCTCAAAGACACTTTCTCTCAAGGGGCCAACATGCCTACTGTCTCCACCTTGCCACTCTGCTATAAAATTCTTCTTTGGCTTCTAAAGAGCTGGATGCTGACAACATCTGGTTGGTCAAGACTTTCCTCTGATTGATGCAGTTGTCCACTACATCAGTGCAGGAGGTGATCCACTGGACAGTGCAGCCTAATAGTTGAAAGAATTACTACTCACTCACCATGTGACTTTATTTTTTGTTTTTGCAGCTCTTTAATTTTTCTTATTAAAGTAAATGTGTATTATTTGTATGGTTTTCTTCTGATTTTTATTTAAATTTTAGTTAACATACAGTGCAATGTTGGCTTCAGGATAACCATGTGACTTTGGCATATCATTTGACCTCTGTGTGTTGTTCCAAGGACTAAATGATTTAATGAATGAAGAGTGCTTGGAACAATGTTAACCAGCACAGAGCAAGGACTCGGCTAACATTAGCTATTACTAACAGGAATTCAGCTGTTGTTAAAAGAGCTCCCCAATCCCACAGGACTGTAGACATCTATTGCAAATAATAGGTCTTATAGCTGGAGGCTTTCTTTGAACATTTAAATCAACTATTGTTTTTCAAGTCAACTCCAACTCAAGCTGTCAGTTTACAAATAGAATGTCATGTAATTTCACAATGAAACATGATTCTTAAAATAGAGAATGTGTTTGCTAATAAAATATCTTGAAGAAAAACATAAGTAATCAACACACACTAATGAACAGAGAGAGAAAAGAAATAAGAAGGACAGCTTTAATGGCCTGGACAATTTAAGCTTTATGTAAATTTCACATGGAAGGCAGCATCATCAGTTACAAGGCAAGAGCTGAAATATGATTTTAAAGTGGCCTGGGTCATGATGGTAGCATCGTTCATAAAGCAAAAACCAGGGAACAATACAAAAGTCCTTCAATAAAAATGTGTTAAATAAATTATGCTCACATCCTCGTGATGGAATTTTAAGCATTTATTTTTCAGTGCGGTAGAACTGCATATGCTGATATGGAAAATTTCCAAGAGATATTATTAAGCAAAACATAGTTCAAAACAGTATGTATAATATGAAAAGAATATGCTTTATATATGGATATAAGTTCTTAAAAATTTGGGGGGGGCAGGTCTGAAGAAACGATTAACAAGGTTAACTTTGGGCAGTGAAACTGGCATTCAGGAAGTGAGGAGAAAAAGACTATTTTATACATCTCTGTATTCAAATTTTTACCATCTGGATGTATGGCTTAATTGTTTTTTAAGATTTAGGGGGCCTGGGTGGCTCAGTCGTTAAGCATCTGCCTTCGGCTCAGGTCATGATCCCAGGGTCCTGGGATCGAGCCCCGCATTGGGCTCCCTGCTCAGCGGGAAGCCTGCTTCTCCCTCTCCCACTCCCCCTGCTTGTGTTCCTTCTCTCACTTTGTCTCTCTCTGTCAAATGAATGAATAAAATCTTAAAAAAAAAAAAAAGATTTATTCATTTAGCGGCGCCTGGGTGGCTCAGTCGGTTAAACATCCTGTGCTCGAGCCCCCGCAATGGGCTCCCTGCTCCTCGGGGAGCCTGCTTCTCCCTCTGCCTGCCGCTCCCCCTGCTTGTGTTTGCAACTCTCTCTGTCAAATAAATAAATAAAATCTTTTAAAAAAATATTTATTCATTTATTTTAGAAAGAGGGAGAGAGAAAGAGAGCCAGAGGATGAGCAGAGGGGGTGGGAGCAGGACAAGGAGACTCCCTGCTGAGCTCAGAGCCTTATTCCCAGGACCCCGAGATCATGACCTGCGCCGAAGGCAGATGCTTAATTAGCTGAGCCACCCAGGTTCCCCCCCCGCCGCCCCCAGTATGGTTTAATTTTTAAGTATACAGTTTAAATAGGAAAAAAAAAGACTTAATTGCCTAATAGGCACTGATCCTCTGCATTGACAAATCACCCTTGCAGTTGCTTTCCTTGGCCCGATCGCCAGTCCTCTTGGCTGCTGCGTGTTCATGACATTGAGTTCCAATGCTGGCTGTGTCTTCACACTTTTCTCCTCTGAGCTTAATTCTGCTCAGCTATGCCCCTCTCAGCCTCTCCCATTAACGTCTGATAAGAGGTCTTCGCCACCAGCCACAACCCTCTCCTGGTTTCTGGCTAAACCTGTAGCAGGTCAGGAACGGGGGCTGCCCACTGTGATCACAAAGTGAGTAGCAGATGAAGTGCATGGACCTGATGCAGCTGGAAACCTCTTTCTCTTGTCATTTCTTCCTGCCCAAATGCTACCCATTCTTCAAGACTTCACTACAGGGACAACTTCTCTAGAAAGCCTGCCCTGAACTGCCGGTCAGAATGAACCCCTCTCTCACCAGTGTTATTTTACACTCTGTTTTTACCTGATGTATATTTAGCACATTTTGATTTGTATTTCAGTTATTTGTGCCTGAGTCTATGGGGTGGTGTTCCAACATCTTTGTGTTTTCGGAAGCGCCTAGATAGAGCCTTGTCCTCAGTGAATGTATAGTTATATATTAGTGAGCCTGATTTCTATTAAATCAAAGTTGAAAACTTAAGGGTACAACCTAAAAAAAAATGCAAGACTTTCAGCCCTTGGTGACAGTCACGGGTTCCACTGGCAAATCCACTGTGACTGAGAAAAAACTGAGATTCAGTGTCCTGCCAAACAAGACAAGCCACACAAGATGCTAAACGAGCATTAAAGAACATCAGTAAATTAGTGTCTTTGCTCTAAGTCCTCAGTTTTCGACAGACACCTACCCCAAGTTATTTCCATAGTTCCAGAGGACAACACTCAAAGAATCCACATATCTCCCAGCCTTAATGTGTAGTTGTTTGTACATGACTTGAGGATGACCACTCTCATGACTAGTTAGCAACAGGACAGGGAGAGTAGAGAGCCTCTGTCAGAAGAATTTAGAAGCAACTGTCCCCTGGCCCCATGACTTCTCATTACTGGACATGACAACCCTGTGGAGATTAGGAAGTAGCTTACCTTAAGACAATGATGCCATCACCAAGGCAATTTTTAAAAAACCTATGTCTGGTAAGACTATGCTGTTCAAGAGGAGAAGGTGCAGAGTGTTTGAGGGGGCAAGGAACTGACCACGGAGCTTCCTCAAAGTGCCTACATCTTGGAGCAGGACGAAGGTGAATACTGAAGCAAAGTCACTTCTCGAAATGCAAAGGCACCGAGAAAGGACATGTGTGTGGATATACACATGCATATGGAAGATCAGGCAGAAGTATGGTGTGTGTATAAGAAATAAGAGGATAGGAAAACACCTGGTTTGTGTTGGAAGGAGTCGATGGATTATGTGCGCACATACAATAGCAAATACACAAGATAAGAAGTTAAAAAAAAAAAAAAGACTAGAAATCCAGTCCAGTTCTGTCCCAGCAGACCAAAACTGTGGGTAAGTCACTTAACCTTTCTGAACACCAGGGTCCTAATCTATGACATGGGGGTAAATAAGCCTATTCTGCCTAAACTGCGTCATGAAGACTCCACTACCCGAAAGATATCGACCTGAGCCCTCCTTATAAAGCGCTGAACTCACTTCCAGAACTTTCCTGTCATGGAAATGATGGAAGCTTCCACATGTAAAAACTAAGAGATTCCTTTTTTTTTTTTTTTTTTTTTTTTTTTTAAAGATTTATTTATTTATTTATTGAGAGAGAGAGAGAGAATGATAGAGAGAGAGAGCATGAGAGGGAGGAGGGTCAGAGGGAGAAGCAGACTCCATGCTGAGCAGGGAGCCCGATGCGGGACTCGATCCTGGGACTCCAGGATCATGACCTGAGCCGAAGGCAGTTGCTTAACCAACTGAGCCACCCAGGCGCCCCCCTAAGAGATTCCTTTTTAACTCTAAGACTCCTACACCCAGAACACAAGATCCGTGATATAGATGGAAGAAAATTCAGACTCAATACCAATCACATCATTTTAAATGAATCTATAATTTTTTAAATGATACATAATCAACCAACCTTTATTGTAATAAAAACAAATATCCTGCTTCTTTCCTGCATTATATATTGTTATGGGGGGAAACACCGATGCTTTTATGAAGGATGTCATCAAATAAAATTTTTAGGGCAAATTACTTTGTTTCACTGCTGAAGGTGCATTGTCAGAAAAGAACAAGGAGTTCTACTTGAATGAAAGCACATGCAGAAGAAAGAGCTAGCATATGCAGATTTCAAGCATGCACTTATTCCAAATATAAAGATGAGATGAATGAGTCCCAACATATACAGGTGTAACTCAAGCATATTCAACACTACACCCTTGGATAAAAGAGAGAGAGAAGAAATGAACAAGTGAGAATAAGAGAAGCCTGTACTTCTACTGTTACTTTCGTTCAATCTAGAACTTAGCCTCCAGCACCATGGTCAAGTGTAAAATGAAGCAGAAGAATTTAAATTCTAGGTTTGAAGCTTCCAACGGCTCAGCATCTGGTGAGTCAAGAGGTTTTCAAGGATTGTTTGGACCTTATGTATTTTTCTTTTCTGGGATGAGCTGCTTATGAAAACAAATGGCTGAAACAGCCATAACATTTAATCTAAAAATGCCCTAATGCTCCAGGTTTCTGTGCCAGATGTTACAGAAGACACCACTATCCAGGACTTGCAAGTGTCAGAAAATCCCATTCCTGGCAAAGAAAAAGACATCCAAAGGAAACACACACACACACCATGCACACACACACATATTTTCACAATGACAGGTTCAGAAATAGAATGAAGCAGACTTAGAAGAAAAGACAAGCCAGATCATCTTAATCAATGATGAAGAGAATCCCACCTACCTGGTGACTGCCCGGGTGCAGATGGTAACAAGGAAACAGCCAGCCACGATCATCCAGCCCCAGCCTCCATCGGGAGGAGAGGTAGACCGAACTCTAGTTCCTTTGGTCATGGCTTCAATTATTTTTTCTTCTTTCTTGGGTTACTCCAATAGCCCAGTTCTGATCCTGGAAGAGATTTGCTGTCCAGTGACTTCCTCTTGGCATTCAAGATTGGCATGGAATGCTACCTGGCACATAGGTTATTGGCCATCTAAAACCAAAAATCAGGATATATTTGTATTTTATTTTCATACCCAAAGGTTGATTTTTCACTTGACAAAAATGATCATTACTTTCCTGTTAAATATGATTATTTGTAATTATGAATGCTGGACTGAGGCAAAGACCATTAGTTGTTCTTGGTACCCATTCTTCTTCTTTTTATTAAGAGAGCCTCCCAAAATTTAGCCAAATCCATGTCCACCCAGTTTGATACCATATTTCCTAGCTTCTCTTGAAGGCCGATGTGGCTTCTCTTGTGGTAGATTTAGTCTAAATAAAAGGGATGGAAGAAAAAGTGATGCACCATTTCTAGTTCATGAGCTCAAAGGCAAAAGCACTTTCCTAGGACTTCCACCACCCCCTTCCCCATAGACGAGCATGGATGTGGGGGTGAGACAGCTTCACCCACACAGACCAGGACGGCTCCCTGGGGGCTGGCAGAGCTACAGGGTAGAAGGAGCCTGGGTCCCCAGATGATGGTGGAGAAGGGCTGCCTCTCCAGCTCTGGACTTCACAGACCTCTACACCATTACACAAAATACCAAAAAGCTTCCGTTTTATTTGAGCCTCTGTGTTTTGGCATCTCTCTGTTACAACAGCTTAGACCATGTCCTACTTATAACACCAAATGAGTCTGATAGTAACTTCTTTGGCATTTCTGACTAGCAATGCTATAATTTTTATTTTTTTATTTTTATAATTTTTTCTTCAATGCTATTATTTTTTAAAAGTGTGTAATTAAGGCAAGAAGAGAATGACAAATAAATGAATCAGAATAGAGAGCCCAGCAGCAAGTACATAATAATTCAATATAACTGAATAAGGTAGCAGAGACTGGTGGAGATAAAAAGATTACTCACTATATCATGTTACAACTCTCCCTCTAGTTCTTAACCTTCTAGATAGGTCAATGTTAAATGCAAAAAAAAAAAAATCATTAAAAATCTAGGTGAAAATATAGGCAAATATTTATCTGATATCTAGATAGAAGAAGAAGGACTCCCTGAGACGTAAAGTAATGTAACAAACTCAGAGGAAATTTTGGTTGATTTATCTAAATTAAAATTTAACATTTCTACATATCATAAGATGTAATAAATAAAGCCAAATGATAAACCATAGACTTGCAAAAAAAAAAATTAGCAATACATGGTTCAAAGAAGTAATATCTACAACATTCATTCATTCAACCACCAACACTCACTGAGCATCTACTAGGTGCCAGGCAGTATTTCAGGGCACTGGGAATCCTTATGGTGGGCAGACTCTAAGGTACTCCTATAGTCCCATCTCCTGTTGTTCTTTTTTTTTTAAAGATTTATTTATTTATTTATTTATTTGACAGAGAGAGAGAGAGCATGCACAAGTGGGAGGGGGTGGGGCAGAGGGAGAAGGAGAAGCAGACTCCCCGCTGAGCAAGGAGCCTGATGCGGGGCTAGATCCCAGGACCCGGAGATCATGACCTGAGCTGAAGGCAGATGCTTAACGACTGAGCCACCCATGCCTCCTGTTGTTCTTGACTGTATATAATCCCTCCCCTTGAGTGAGGGTGGGACCTGTGACTTGCTATTAACCAGAGTAGGGCACAGGTGACAGGACATGAATCTCATGTTGTGTAAGACTCAGTCTTGCTAGAAAACTTGCTCTCACTCTCCTGGTGGCCTTGAAGAACAAGCTGCCATATTGCACACTGCCTATGGAGGGGGCCACGTGGAAAGGACTGTGGGCAGCTTGTGGGAGCCAAGGACAGCCTCCAGGAGACAGCAAAAAGCTGAAGTTCTCAGTCCTACAACAAAAAAGAAACAAATTCTTCCACAACATCCCAAGTGAGCTTGGAAGCAGATTTTTTCCTGGTAAGCCTCCAGTTGAGAACACAGCTTGGCCGACATTTTTACTGTAGCCTGTGACACGCTGAGCCGAGCACCCTGTTAAGCCATCCTGGATTCTGGTCCCACAGAAACTGTGATATAAGGTGCTTCTTAAAGTATTCTTTAGCATGTCAAACAGGCTTCTGAATTATAGTTAGGGATGAATTGTTTGAGAGACAAAAATAAGAGTTTGACAGATCCTTTTTCCACTGGATGGAGCAAATTACTCAGTTGTTGGTATAATTTGATTATGATCACCAGACGAAATCCAAGGTAATATTAATTCAATGAAACATCATTTCAAATATGACAAAGCATGCATTATTTGGAACACAGCCTATGTACCACTTGGCAAATTATGGGCAAACCAAATGAATACAAATTTTTAAAAATTTTTTAAGGATTTTATTTATTCATTTGAGAGAGAGACAGAGCACAAGCAGGGGGAGAGGCAGAGCGAGAGGGAGAAGCAGGCTCTCTGCCGAGCAGGGAACCTGATGCGGGGCTTGATCCCAAGACCTGGAGATCATGACCCAAGCCAAAGGCAGATGCCCAACCGACTGAGCCCCATGAATACAAATTTTTTTCAAGAAAAGGCTCACAGTAGAATCTTGCAATCTTTAAAGCCACCAGAACAAACTGGCAGCCTGTGAGTTCAGAGAGCAAATACAGAGCAAAGACAGTGAATGGGATTCATTCCCTCATAAGAGAGGCCCTGAGAGCTCCTTTACCCCTTCTGCCACATGAGGACACATCATAAAGAAGGCTGTCTAGGAGAAAGGAGATGGGCTCTCACCCAAAACAATTCCGCCAGCACCTTGATCTTGAACTTCCCACCTCCAGAACTGTGAGAAATAAAGGTTTGCTCTCCAAGCCATTCAGTCGAGAGTAGTTTCGTTATAGTAGCTTAAATGGACAAAGACCCCTAAAACTTTAGATCTCCCAATTCTCTTGAGAAATTGTAAGTGCTAGAGATACCAGTCAGGCATTCCTTTGTGGCAGCTATCAGAGGGAGTGAAGGAGAAGCACATTCCTGGATAAGGCCTGTCTTCCCCACTTCACCCTGTCCCTGACCTCCTGTCCTGTCCTACCCCGCAGTCTCACTCACACACAACACCTGACAGGCCCCTGCAAGCAACAGCTTCTCTACTTTTGCCAATACCACGTTACCGTAAGTCAGAGTTCCTTGAACGGCCAGCTGTGAGTCACATTCATGGGATGCGTTATGTCTTGCGCTCCCTCTCACAATTTCAATGTGACCAGCCTTCAAATTCTACCCACACCTGCGTGCGCACGCACACTCACGTGCGCGCACACACACACGCACACACACACTGAAATAACTCACTGCTTAGACATAAATAGGTGCCAAGTGTCACGAAATGGCAGAATCAATTGTACGAGTAAAACAGCCAAAGCTCAGAAACCTCTGCCTTGGTTTAGTTCTAGCCTCTTCATAGTTTTTCCTTTAAAATAACCCCAAGATTAAGCTGTTTTCCAACTGAAGACTGTAAATCCACCAACATGTAAATGTCCAGTATCTGGACCATCCTCAGTCAGTGCAGCCCAGTGCTGTTCAGGAATGCTGAAACAGGGGTGCCTGGGTGGCTCAGTCGGTTATGCATCTGTCTTCGGCTCAGGTCATGATCTCAGGGTCCTGGGATTGAGTCCCTCTTTGGGATCCCTGCTCAGTGGGGAGCCTGCTTCTCCCTCTCCCTCTGCCACTCCCCCTGCTTGTGCTCTTTCCCTCTCTCTCTCTCTGTGTCAAATAAATAAAATCTTTAAAAAAAAAAAGAATGCTGAAACAGGCAGTGAAATGTACTGCAATAGACCAAGAATTAGAAAGTTATTCAAATTCTTTGAATAGTAATCTCATTGCTGGGAAGTTATCCTAAGAAAACAATTTAAGAGAAGATGGACACTAGGGGTGGAAAATAATAGTTGCATTATGAATAATATATAAAACAGAGACAACTTAAGTGCCCAACGACTGGGAAGTGTTTCAAGAGTTATGACACATGAACAAATGGAACAGTATCCAATCCTTTAAAACCATAAACAAGAAGATAATATTGTAATATGGGAAAACATCTATGATGTCATGTTAAGGCAAAAAGAAGTCTCTAAAACTGTGTGAGGAGAAGCTAGGTAAAACTTATGTAGAAGTTGTATATTTGCAACTATCGCAAAGAATAGAAGGATATGCAAAAAAGGTATACAGTTGCAAAGATGATGCAAAAAGGTATACAGCTGGTATAATTGTTAGGAATCATTTTCAAAATTGTATTCAATACCATTTTATATGTAGTTTTCTTAGATCAGGTCTACTCCTACGATGAAAAAAATACGAGCACAGACATTTCCTTTGTATAGTGTCTCAAGGACTAGAAAGAACCGTATCACTTATTGAAACAACACAGTGAAAATTAGGTGATTGTTCAGTAGAGGACGTGATGTACGTAACAAGCCCCAGCAAAATGAAATGTTCCGTCTCATTACAAAAATCTTAAGCATCATTAACTTTTCCTTTGCCTCTTGTGTCTCCAGATGATTCCATTTTCATTTGTTTTAGTTGAGCAACCGCTCTTTGGCATTCCCACATTTTATGAGTTAAGAACCAATTTGTGAGGATCTCCCAAAAAAATTCAATTGCAAGAATCCAAATGAGGGAGGTGAGTAACATGCCCAAGCAGCGCTGGGCTGACGGCACCGTGAACAGAGGTCTGTTGTAAGTTAAAGTCGACCTGGGTAAAACCACAGAACCGGGAACATTCTCACAGGGTTCCAGGGTGGGGAGAAGCAGCTTTGAAAGCATTGGTAGGCGGTACCACGATTCATAATTCCTCATGAACAGGCCCACTTGAGCCTCACAAGCCTCAGAGACAGGCGCTGTTTTCTCCCGTTCGTGAGGATGAAGCTGAAGCCCAGAGGAGTGAAGGGACTCACCTGGCAGTGCTACATGTACATACAGGTGGAGACGAGAGACCCTCACAGATTTTGGACAGTGCGCTTGCCCATCCACCCTCCAGATTTCCAAACGGCTATTGGGCACTACTCTCAACAAGCCATACAAACAATGGTAAAACTTGAGCACCCATTCGTGTGAATGATCATGACAGAAGAAAGGGGGAGGAAGCCCACAGGCTAACACAAGGGTATACTGACCAAAAAACCACTCGTGTTTCTTTCAAAACAGGTCATTTAATAGATTTCTATGTATTCAAAAGAAAAGCACAGGTTAGACAAGGCTAACGTAGTTTCATGGAGACTTTGGAGCAGCCTGCACTTCCCCTAGGATATTAGCCTGCACATTCTTATAAATAATTAACTGCCCTGATATGGCACAAATATAAGAAAAAAGTCCTTTACTGAGTTAATAGTACACCGAAAACTATATGCAAAGGAAACGTTTCATGTTACCATCAGGTGATTCTTCATTTTACTAATCAGCCTCCAATTTATTTCATTTGACATCCAACCACTAAAGTATAATTGCATTCTGCATCTCATTCTGGTTTCAGAAAAACCTTTTTGGAACAAGAGAGACTCTATATCATGATGTTCTTCTAAGATTACTCCTTAATAGTACAAATTAGGATATATGCTCATTTTCACATCCTCCTCCTTGCTTTAAAAAAATCTAACGATTTTCAAGGGTGCCTGAGTGGCTCAGTTGGTTAAGCATCTGCTTTGGGTTCAGGTAATGACCTTGGGGTCCTGGGATCAAGCCCTGTGTTGACTACCCACTCAGTGGGGAGTCTGCTTCTCCCTCTCTCTCTGCCCCTCCCCCCATTTGTGCTTTCTCTCTCACTCGCTCTCTCTCAAATAAATAAAATCTTTTAAAAAAGTTTTTGTACTATTCTTACAACTTTTCTATAAATACGATATTATTTCTGGGGTGTCTGGGTAGCTCAGTTGGCTAAGCATCCAACTCTTGATCTCAGCTCAGGTCTATGATCTCAGGGTCCTGGGATCAGGCTCCCTGTTCAGTGGGGCATCTGCTTCTCTCTCTGCACTCTGTCCCTCCCCACTGCTCATGCTTTCTCTCTCTCAAATAAATAAATAAAATCTTTTTAAAAAAATCTAACCATTTGCAAAGAATTCTTGCTAACAATCAATAACTTTCCAGGAAAGCATTGCATTTGTGGGGCAAATCCTTCATATTGTCCTCCGTAAAGTTTTCTGAAGTGATCTCTTCTGTCCGTAGAAGACTTACGTACCTCTTACGGTCAGTGTGCTGCTACAGAAAAATTGACAGTGGTCCCGGAACCACTTGTTTTGTTAGGGCTCCCAACACTATCTTTCTTGCTCTTTCCTTCCTCCATTCCCTTTTACTTCCAGTGCCTTAACCTTTAGCTGTACCCTTCTTTATAAATTGCTTTGCAGCCACAAAACAGATAAAGGTATGTGGGGGAGAGATATCAAGGGCGAGAATTAAGACCATTGGGTCTAAGTGACATGACGTAGTTGTATGACCCTGTGCAAATCACTTCCTCTCTCCTACCATTTCCTAATCTCTAAAACCAGGGAGTTGAATTACTGTTTATCCTTCAAACCAGGTGACTGATTATTAGGTATCTCTTCCCTCATGGTTGAGTTACCTGGTCAACCAGGCACTCTCAGTAAACCGATGGTTCTACTCTTTGTTTTTACTTAAGAATCATGAAATTTGCCAGTCTCTCTCATTTTTGAGGCATTTCTAAAATATTCCTGTACTCTAGATAGTATTTTTGGAATATCTCTTGAGGTATTTATTACCTT
Source organism: Neomonachus schauinslandi (assembly GCF_002201575.2). Lineage (NCBI taxonomy): Eukaryota > Metazoa > Chordata > Mammalia > Carnivora > Phocidae > Neomonachus > Neomonachus schauinslandi. The sequence continues at coordinate 117,783,068 of NC_058408.1, forward strand.
TTGTTGGCAAGCTGGTTTTTTCTCCCTGGCCCCCTTCTCTTATTAAGGCTAAGCCAAGAAGTTTATTGCTGTAAGAAACAAGAAGACGAGTCCCATCCATAATAAATTCATCCATAAATAAGGAATCATAGGCTTGTGCTGATGGGGAAGTTTCTACTGCACAAAGGGAAAGTAGTTTCCTAATTTCTCACCATACCACTTATCTACCCCTGGTCAAGACTTAAGAGAATTGGAAGTGCAGCCCTGAAAATCCTAGGCAGCTCATCACTCTTCCTTTTAAAAAACCTTTCGCCCTTCCTCTCTGGGTAGTCTTCTACAGGACACAGTGAGGACAGAAGCCAATACCTGGAGACCAGCAAGATGAGTGTCACCCGCAGAATGCCTAGACACCAATACCGAGGAAAGCTCTGCTTAGGCCAATGAGAACTCAGGGACCTACATGCCAACCACCTCATCCACCATTACTATGAGGACACATGAGTTCTCCCCTAAGCCAGACAGGCAGAAAGGAGACAGAGGGATAAACACCACAGAAAGGAGAAACAACACTTACTTAGAGATTAACCTTGGATTTAACTAAATATTGATCCAAAACAACTGAGCTAAGATGAAAGCAAGTACTTTAAACTGGCAAAGACTGCTGGAAACTTTTCAAAATTTAGATATAACTTACACACACCCATTTTTAAGTCTATGTTTTGATGACTTTTGACAATGTATACACTCACATAACCACAACCACCACAACCAAAAGAGAGAATATTTTCCTCACCCCAAATACTCCCTCATGCTCCTTTGCAGTCAATATCCACCAACCTCAGCACCACGCTACCACTGGTTTGCTTTCTATCCAATATAGATTAGTTTTGTCAGCCAAAAATTCCGTAAAAATGGAATCACACAATATGGACCATTTTGTTTCCAGATTCTTTCACTCATGATAATGTTTTAAGATTCATCTAGGATGTTGTATCTGTAGATTCCTTTTTATTGCTGAATAGTAATCTGTATTATGGATATACTGCAATTTATGTATTCAACTGTTGATGGACATTAGGGTTGTTTCCAGTTTCAGACCATTATGAACAAAGCTTCTGTGACATCCATATATATGTCTTTACGTGGACATCTATTTTCATTCTCTTGAGTAAGTATGTAGGAATGAAATTGCTGAGTCATATTGTAAGTATATATTTGACTTTAGAAGAAACTCCCAGACTGTTTTTCAAAATGGCTACACAATATTATGAGTAATATATTAGAAGTCCAGTTGTTCCAGCGTGTAATGGATTTTCATTGTAGTTTTAATTCGTGCTTCCCTGATGACTAAGAATGTTAACCATTTTTTTCATGTACTTATTAACTATTCATACATCTTCTTTTGTCTATTCAAATATCATGCACATTTTGGGGGGGTTGTTTGTCTTTTTATTGAGATATAAAAATTCATTGTATATTGTCAATACAAGTCCTTTGTAGACATATGTATTACAAATAATTTCTCCCATTCTGTGGCTTGCCCATTCATTTCTTAATGGTATGTTCGGAAGAGCAGAAGCTATTAATTTTGATAAACTGGAATTTGTTATTTTTTCTTGTGTAGCCATCAAATGTATTTCTATATATTAGTGGCGAGCGATTACATATTAAAATTTAAAAATACCACTTTATGGTAGCATCCCAAACCATGAAATGCCCAGGAATAAACTTAGCATAATATTTGCATTACTTTTCCACTAAAAACTACAAGACAGTGCTAAGAGAAATTTATAAATGCCTAAGAGAGAAAGAGAGAGATACCCTGTTCATTCCATGGAAGATGTCGAATCTGTCCAAGTTGATTGATACTTTCAATGGCTGGGAATCACAGAGGACACCATGTGCACCACAGGGCCATCTTCCAAGTCTGCTAGGAGGATTCCAACACTTTTCCGCATGGCCTTCAGAGCAGCGGAGCGGTGTTCTTACAGACTTGTAGCCTGGGGCGAGCACACGATCTGAAAAGGACCCAGTGTGGAGGGAAGTTAAAGAAACTCCTCTGGCGGCTTGGGTTTGAACAGTCTCTGGCCCAGGGAGCCAGCTATTTTTTCCATTTGGAGTCTCTGGGTCTTAGGGATGCCTTCTATTGCATATGGATTTATTTTTGTTGCTCAATGGTATTACACATGTGCTATGAAAAATAATATTGCTCTTAGTAAAGAAAAACTAGTGATTTGCTTTTTTCCCCTCTCCTTTCTGCTTCTCTCTGCTTAGTCCTCCCACGGATCCTGGTAACAGGGGAATAAATAACTACTGACTTCACCCAGAAATTTTGGGGGTGTCTGTTGGACACCTTTGAGCATTAAACTGAAACACTGACTTCCAGTAATGAAGCCGCCCGAGTTCCTACACTGGGTGTGAGACTTTGGGGACAGGAATACTTTACATAAGACCTAGAATAAACAGCAGAGCAATTTATATGGTCTACAGAGAGGGAGAAAAGGGTACAACCTGTGATTCATGTAAGACGCAGAGAGTAGAAAGCACCTTCTTTCCCTCCCTGCCCAGCTGCTACCCCACAGAGCTGCTGATTCTAGGCAACATCAGAAAAATGCTTACTTCTGCGTCTAATAGTTTGTTGACGGTGCAATTCAAAACCAGGTGCTTGCCCCCAATTACCGTTCTCTGCAGTGCTGGAGTTCTTGTCTCTCCTCTTTGGAAGTGCACGTAGAAGAAGCAATAGGCCTGAGCTCTAGCCCTCTCTGATAAAAAGTATAACATGCAGTCAGTGATGCCTGCGCCTGGAACAGTGTCTGGTATAAAGCTGGTGTGGCTCAGTGAATAAATTCTTGTGTCTAACTCTGTGGGCTTGCAGAAGTCTTGAATTCTAATTTTGCACTTACAGCGTATGGAATTATTAGGTCAGAATATGTTCTATCAGAGGCCTCTCGGCTGCAGAGGAGAAGCTTGGGGCTTGAGATGCATCGCACAGAATCTTTCTGTTAGTTCACAGAGAGCCTTTTATTGAAGAACAGTGCTGGCTGTTTATACCACAACATTTTCCACACTCTGTAATCACGGCTACCGCTATGTTGTTGGAATGGGAAGGCAACCAGTCAGATATTTCAGTCGGCTAGAAGTTAACCCCTCGAGTCATGCAGCGTTGTGGAGAACTGGTGTTTGAAAGCCACCGCAGGCAGAACTCAGGTCTGCACGGACTGTGAGCTCCCTAAGAGTGGGGGACCCTTGATGCTTCAGTGCCTCAGACACTGCCTGGAAGAGAACAGGCACTCAATAGACATTTAGGGAACAAACATCCCCAATTCTCGAGTTCTGGACGTTTTCTCAAATCACATGGGGAAGGGGTACGGGGAGCTTGAGGGATGGGGGCAAGAAATTACCCATCCATTCTTTGTTCTTTTTATCCACTATCAAACCAGATTAACCAGCTTTCCCAGCATCTGGGTAACAGAGCCTTAAGTGAACATAACTCACTGAGAACACCAGCATGGCCAGGCCCTGCCCCCAGACCAGGCCCTGCCCCCAGACCAGGCCAAACCTGCAAACATAACTTCACTGCCAGTGTAATGGAAAAACTCGGATTTTTCCTTCCTGTGGAGGGAAAATCCAGTTCTTCCCTACTATGTGTTTCTCTCCCGTGAGTCTCCTTTACTGCTCACACAAAACACTTCACGTCTGACACTTCAAGTCACCCGCACACCAAGAAGCAATTCTTGAACACCAGCAGGGTGTCCAAGAATTTGACTCAATTCTGACTTCTACCCAGAGAAAGTGTCAGATCCCACAGTTTAAGGGCTCAGTCCCAGAAGACCGTCCCTCACCCTCCACCTTCAGACAGCAGTCACATGCCAAGGGTATCATCTGAGCTTCTGACAAACAAACAATAGTTCAGCAGTGCCAATGACCTCTTCCTTGGGTTCCACTAATTTGCTAGAACGGCTCACAGAACTCAGGGAAACACTTACTCATGTTTACCAGTTTACTATGAAAGGCTATGATAAAGATACAGATGAACATCTAGATGCCAGAGACATGTAGGGCAAGGTATGTGAGCAGGGCCACAGGACTTCCGTGCCCTGTCCGGGGATGACACTTTCCTCACACCTCCATGTGTTCACCAACCTGGAAGCTCCCCGAGCCCCACACTACTGGGATTTTATGGAGGCTTCCTCACATAAACGTGATCAGTTATTAACTCCATTTTCAGTGCCTCTCCTCTCTCGGAAAAAGGGAGGGGGACGTGGGGCTGAAAATCCCAAGCTTCTAATCACGGCTTGGCCTTTCTGGTGACCAAGAGAGTGGCTAAAAATGCACGCGGGTTGCTGGAGGGCTCACCTACAGAGCCTGGCACTCGGCCCACTGTCTGCCCCACACTGCACAAGCCATCAAATTCCACAGGCCCTTAGAGATGTTTATTTTTGCGCTCTGTAGACTCTGCTCACTGCTTGAGCCATGGTAGGTCACACAAAGGACAAGGTGTTGCCAAGGCTGAGAATGTGGTGTACTCTTTAGTGCGAGACCGAGAACCAGAATTTCTTTCTGGAAATGAAAAACTTCGAAATGATTATACAAAAATTCTTTCAAGATGTGGGCGGTCGTCTTTGTCTCCATCCTGATAGAAATAGTTAGAACTGAACCAGTCATTCTAACTCCCTCCTAGTTTGGGACCCAGAGAAAAGGTTGGTGAACTTTCACAACAAAGGCCTTGGAAGTAGTTCTCAACCAACTTTTTCACGTGTGAGTTCACTCTATACGTTTTTAAATATTTCCTAAAAGTAAATAAATAAAAGAAAATATTTCCTTAGCCAAACATGCCAACAGTTATATTTTTAGTGTTATTTGTTGATTAAGAAAATATATAAAGGGGCGCCTGGTGGCTCAGTCAGTTAAGCGTCTGCCTTCGGCTCAGGTCATGATCCCAGGGTCCTGAGATCGAGTCCCGCATCTGGCTTCCTGCTTCAGCAGGGACCCTGCTTCTCCTTCTGCCTGCCGCTCCCCCTGTTTGTGTTCTCTCTCTCTGAGAAATAAATAAATAAAATCTTTTGAAAAAAAAAATTTTTTAAAGACATCTGTTAAAATGAATTTCACGGTATTTGCAAATACATTTTATTTTATTTTATAAATCCCTAAGGCACTTACAAACATTTGACTAAGCCTGACAACTGAGTAAGATGTTATTCTGTTCACGGGCGGTGTTGCATGTACTGTGGATTTGCACACTCTGTACTAATTCTCTCATCTCTTTCCAGGTCGGAGACCCCCCAGATTAGAAGCTCCCCTCTGTTTATTATGGGTAGGGCTAGTGCCTTAGAGAACATAAATTCCTTCTGGTTTACTAGGTGTATTATTTATCCTAGTAGGGGCCAGGAAGTTGGGGAGACCTCAACAAAGACATTTATAAAGATGTGAGCTGTGTTCATAAACTCTAACAAAGGTCAGTAGAATCCCCCGGGGCTAGTAACAGTGGAAGATATTACCACCTCTGGGCCTGAAGGGCAGAGGGAGAGAGCAACTACTGGAACCTTCTATAAAGTTAACCGTAGAAAATCTTGGGCAAAGGAAAGCAGCCAGTGTACAAGGATCAGACAGTAAAAGAGCCAAGGAAATAAATACACCAGCCTCGCACTCCTGATGCCTTCTGAGTCCTCTCGGTGGCTGGACCCAAGGGGGACCCAGGGGCTGCAGCTCCTGCATGTCAGTCTCCCAGGGGAGAAATGGATGGACAGTGGACTTAGAGGGACAGATGGAAGCATCCTGCACACGAGTGTGGGCTGCAAGCTTGTGTCGTGCACCAGGGCTATGATTGAAAGATGAGGTCAATTCCTGAGCCATTGTGGGCTTGCCTTTGAACAAGATCAAGTCACAAGAGTTATCAACTCAAATCTTCTGGCTTATTTCAAATACAAAACTCAGTTGTGACACTGACCTCCTCTTTTGCTGCTCTTACTTTCGTACTCCCTTAATTTCAGCCAGCAATCACTTTTAAAGGGACAATGCCACACCTGTGTTTCTGCTGCCAACCTTCCTCAAGTTTCCAAGAGCCTACAAGGTGCCTCAAACGCACATGTCCAAAAAAAGCCCAGGCTCTTCTCCCCTGGAAACACAATGTGTGTGTGTGTGTGTGTGTGCGTGTGTAATGCTTTTAGCATTTTCCAACTAGGCATACTAGAACTCTCTTGAGTCCCCTTGACAATTCCCCAGGTCTCATAACAAGTGAGGCCAACTCTGACCACTTCCGCTTGTGTGCCTCTCACACCCGCCTTCCCGCTTTCATTTCCCTTTGTCTTGTACCTGACCCAAGTCGGAGGCTGCCACAGCGGGCCCAGCTCCATCTGTCCCTGACAGAGTGACCCTATTCAGACTTCTCTGCTACTCACAAACTGCAAGCTCTTATTGAGTGTCTCAGTGCCTCAGTTCCCTTATCTGCAGGACAGACCTGTGGACAATACCTCCAACTGGAGACAAAGACCTCCTTTGCATTGATTCCAGGTGTCAGGCACCCTGGTAGATGTGACGCCGCTGGCCTTTCTCGACCTCCTCGCTGACTTTTCTCCACAGGAGGAAAGCGGTTATCTGATTTGTGACTTTGGGAGAAACAGATATGGCTGCACTTTTGGTCAGTTCAGCCCTTCTCTTCCTTGTGTTCCCCTGCTCCCTTGGGATCTGCTGTTAGTAGAGAGGGCTCATCCTTCTCAGGTCTTCCATGCTACAGATGAAGTAGGGGCAGGTGTCCTTGCAAGTCAGCCTGTGGTTGTTTGGGGGCTGGCAGGGATTGCGATTGGGTAAATCTGTATTTTTTATGGGAAAAGTATTGCAATCCTCCTTGGCTGGTAATCCTAAGCCTCATTCCCCAATTCTCAGTATCATGAGCACTGAAGGTGGCATTTTGATCTTCATTGGTTGGATACCTGTTTCTGCCTCTACATTGGTTTTGAACTTAGGGAAAAGATGAGTGTTTTTTATTGATCATTTCAAATCCCATTCCTGCCTCATGGAGTTATTTGGAAAATGAAATGAGGTAATCCATATTATATCACGAAGCACAGGATCTCCCCACAGCATAAGCATTCAAATAAATGTTAGCTATTATCACTCTCGTTGTTATAGACTGCCTCTATGAACATTAGGAGAGGGGTGAGGAATTTAAGATTTCAATATTCTATGATTATTATAATTTTTTATATCGAGATAGCCTGGGAAAGTAACAGTTATATCAAGTAAAACTTTATAAACTGCAAAAGAAGACGTATCACATTTCTCTGTCCAGGGACTTCACCCTGGAGCAGTATGTGTGTTCGGAGGCTGGGTATGAAAAATGTTCTGAGAGAGTTCTCCGAAAAGGAGGCTTACAAGAGGCCCTTAAGCCATGATGCTGTTGTAAATAGTAACATAATCCAGCTAGAAAAAAATTTTTAAAAGAAAAATGAGGGGTGCCTGGGTGGCTCAGTGAGTTAAGCATCTGCCTTCGGCTCAGGTCATGATCCCGGGGTCCTGGGATCAAGCCCCATGTCGGGCTCCTTGCTCAGTGGGGAGCCTGCTTCTCCCTCTGCCTGCCGTTCCCCCTGCTTGGGCTCCCTTTCTCTCTCTCTGACAAATGAATAAATAAAAATCTTTTTAAAAAACCTGCCACAAGTATGAACACTGCATCACATTGTTAAGCACACACACCAGTGCACCTGGGGTGGCTCAGACATGTCTGGCTTGGAAACTCAGCTCACACAACCACTGGCTGAATGACCTTGACTCAGGGCCTAGCTTTCTGAATCCCAGACTCCTGCCGTGGACATCTGAGCTCAAAATTCCTCTCTAATAGGGCTTTCATGAGGAGTAAAGGGCAAAGTACATGTAAAAGCACCTCCCTCCTATTAAAATATTCTCGTATTAACACAGTCCACACTCAAAACATGCTTACCTAAGTTAAACTTATGCCAGCTACTAGTTCAAATAGTGACATGATTATCAAATTATTAATAAATGAATATCTTCATCATAGCTGAAAGCACCCATATTTCTCTTCCTAGAGCATCCAAAGGGAAAAAAGGCCAGGAAACACCCAATGACTTTATATTGCTATGTCAACTTTCTCTTATGATCTAGAGACAATACAAAAGAGGTCAATAATGGGCAGAGAGTGGCAGAGAAAATGACAAAGAAAAATTCCAAGAAATACCACGGTTTTTGACCATTTAAACCAATTTTCACTTCTTTGCAGTGCACACTGAAATGCACACTGAAATTCTTTGCAGGCAATTATCTGTACACCGAATATCTGTATCCACATTCTCTTCCCTTTTGATGACTTTTCCTAAGAGATACACGGATGGCACATCCCAGCTGTGGATTCCAATAAAACCCTTCCCAGGGATGGTCATGAGGACTGTAGCGACACCAAATCCACACTGATGCTGGGCTAACTCACAATCAGAACACAAAATGTACGTGCTATGAATACAACTACAGAAAATACATATGCATAAAGACAAGATGAGAAGGCAATGCACAAAAATAGAAGGTAGTTGTGTGAAGAAAGTAGGATTATGAATGCTCTTTTCTGAATTTCTTGGGAGACTCAAGCCTTCTTATAAAAAGTAATAAAATCATTTTTACAGACTTGTAACTAAGTGTGGACTTGCGGTTTTTTTCCATCAGTTTATATAGGCTTTCTTATATAGTTGACAGAGGTGACATTTCACATTGAATACATTTGTCATGTTTGCTGTCTTTATTCCAGCTTGTCAAGATTTTATCCTCCCAGGAATACTTGAGGAGGCTTTGCTTTGGAACCACTCCTCACACATGAATTAAAGGTCACCCCTCACGTCTTTTCTTCCCAACAGGGCGAAAACAAGAAATCTACCTGTGGAAAGAAAACCTTTCTAATCATATTTTAAGGTTGTCTATGGAAAGATTCAATTGACAGAATTTAGTTTTTATTGTTTTCATATATGTGTGGTATAGTGTGTGTGTGTGTGTGTGTGTGTATGTGTGTAAAATAAAGATATTTATTCCAGCATGGTCTTTTACTACAATTTTCAAGTTTGTTTTCCTCTTAGAAAGTGTTGCAATATTTGATGGGTAAGTAACAGGGAATGAAAAAGTCCACCTTAGGACAATTGTACTGGATGGAATGAGAATGTGACATTCTTACGGCATTTTAGGTTCACATGAGAATATCATTCCCTCTTCTTTGATAAACTTTTTTTTAAGATTTATTTATTTATTTGACAGAGAGAGACACAGCGAGAGAGGGAACATAAGCAGGGGGAGTGGGAGAGGGAGAAGAAGGCTTCCTGCTGAGTAGGGAGCCCGATGCGGGATCATGGGATCCTGGGATCATGACCTGAGCCGAAGGCAGACGCTTAATGACTGAGCCACCCAGGTGCCCCTGACAAAGTTTTTGAGAGAATGCTGACTATGACAAAATTGTCCTCACTGGGGGCAAGGGGAAAAGGAATTAACGTCTTCAGGATAAGAATAAATAAAGGCTTGAGTTATATTGGATAGTTTTAGAATCTTGGAACAAGAATAATCTGAAGAGAGAAAATAAACATTTTGATTTCAACAAATCATCTATAAGATTGAAAAGTATAGCTTTGTGTCTACTTAATCACTCATGTGTTAAACCAGTATTTCTCACTGAGAATCAAGTGTTAAATAATATAAATTCAATTTATTGGACTTCTCATTTCTCAAAAACACAGCCAATTAAGAACACAGCAAAAAAGGCTGATGATTGGCCGAAGTCCACATTCCAAAGGCCAGTGTATTTTTACCGTGCATTCTACATGAACAAGCTATGGGTTTCAGGCCCACCAATGATAAGCAGTAGTCACAGTGCAGGGCAGAGGGGATGGTATCACAGATAAATCTGTAACCAAGGGTGAGATCATTGCTATGGGTCTAGGAGCAATAGAGACAACCTAGACAAAAAGAAATAAAGAGAGAGAAAGATTAAAAAAAAAAAAAGACAAGACTCAGAAAATTCAAAAGCTTGGAGTCATCTTATTAAATAAACCAGAGCAGAGGCTGAAATCTCTAGCATTTGTGGCCATCAGCTGAAAGAGTTCTTAAGGAGCTGTTTGGGTCTCCGAAGATGGATGATGCGTGTCTTGCAGGGCTGGTGGACAGCCCCTCATGGCCTGGCAACGAGGAGTGTCTGGGGTTGCATGTAAGAGCCCCATATAGTTTCCTTCTATATATGAAAAAAGAAAAAGTCCACAAAGACTGAGAAATGGGCATCCCCTCACCTCAGTCAAAGAAGGAGGCTCAGGATTCAAAAGAAAAATCATTAAATCTCTCTGGGGAAGAAAAATTGTCAAAGCCAGAGTCAAATGCAATTTGTGATTTACATATGTAAATTATGTGACTGTGACATGAAATAAATAGAAACAAGTCTAAAAACAGAGGGAAAAGGAAATGAGTGTTACAGAAACAGAGGCCTCCTCGATCCCTTATTTCTCTTTTCCTCAGCTTTGCTTCTCATATGGATAATGTGACTCAGGAAAAGTTACTTTTGCAGTTGGTAGGTCAAAGGTCCTAGGTCAGAAAACAGTAAATACACAGTGTTCCAGAAGAGATGTGTGTGCTTGCTGGTAGAGAATCGACCCCTGCAGGGCAAAAGACACTCAAGGATGAAATCTGGAAGAACGGGGTGACACACAGACCCTTTCACTGCCAGTGGGCAGTGCTTCAGATAGCTGGTGGGGGCCACCACGAATCCCCTTCACAGCTGGCTGGGAAGGAGGCCACAGACTCTGTGCAATCTGTACGAGGGGTCAGATTCCTCCGAACGAGCATGGCCATCCTGGGCAAGGCAACCAGGCTTCTCTAAGGGGAAATAACATTTGACTAATTGGGTATTTAAAGGAAATGCCCAGAATGGTGGGGCAGAAAAAGACAACTCAACATTTTAATTCTGTAGATGAATATCATCATAATAGCAACAGCTACTGTTTTGTGAGCATTGATCTACGGGCCAGGCACTGCGCTCAGGGACTCACATACATGATGGTCTTTCAGAAGAGGATCTGGGTACCTGCTCTTCATTGTTGGTGGAGCTCTGCATCATGGTACCATGATTTTGGTTAGCAGAATTTCACTTTCCTTCCCAAATTGATTCTGTGCCTATAGAAGTGCTAATAAGAGCTTGGCAGTGAAACCCTCTCTCCCACAAATTGATAGACTGTGGGAGAGGTTCAGTGAAGTTTTAAAATAATCTAGCTTTGGGGCACTTGGGTGGCTCAGTCAGTAAGGCGGCTGCCTTCGGCTCTGGTCATGATCCTGGGGTCTTGGGATCAAGCCCCGCATCGGGCTCTCTGCTCCTCGGGGAGGCTGCTTCTCCCTCTCCCACACCCCCCCTCCTTGTGCACTCTCTCTGTCAAATAAATAAATAAATAAATAAATAACTTTAAAAATAATAAAATAAAATAATCTAGTTTTAATTAATTTGGTCATTGTAATGCATATGCCTTGGATAGGAGCACCAACAAACCAACCAGGGTGACAGTTTCCCACCAGATGCCTTAGAAATCCAGAGATGTTTCTTCTCTGAGCAGTATGGATTCCCAAAGGACCACCTCCCTCTTGTAAAAGAAATAAGGAGGAAGGCTATGGCCTAGGACACAGAGAGCTCACGGGGAACCAAGATACAGGCTCTGAGACAGAGACAGCAAAGTCTGGTTGAGATTATTCTGCACAGTATCAGGATAAGTAGAAGCTTTGATGTGACAAGAGTCAAAATGAAAATGGCCATGTCAGAAAAGTGACTAGGGAGTGGCTTTCATCCCTGTCAGCACTGGATACTGTTCAGCCTCACAGAAGGAGTCTTTCATGAGGAAAGAAAGAATGATGGTGCTTTTTACTTTTAAATAGTCATCTCTAGAAAATGTGGGCATATTAATATCAGTGGCATGATCATTGTCAAACCCTTAAAATTAATCTTGGTATTGTTTTCATTTAAATAAGGAAACCAGGCCCACCCCTTTATAGACACACTATTTTGACCAAAACAGTACTGCTCAATGTGATCATCAATATCACACTCCAGACGTGGCTCCCAATGAGTGTTTGGTGTTTCCAAAAATCACAGTCACTTTCTTAGAGTGAATAGCCACTGTGGATGACATTCAAAAGAATATGCTAATGGCTTAAAGTAGTTTCAAAAAACGAGGCTCCAAAATATTGTGAACAATGATAGGTTGACCTTAAAAATTCCTACTGTGGCTGCTTTTAAGAGGAAAATGATATTAATCATTCAGATATATATTTCCTTTTGAGTCAACATTGGATTACATGTATTTAAACAGGTGAACATATAATAAGGTTTATTATTTCAGAAATGATGAAAAAAAGGTGTAAAAGTAATTGTTGACTAGTCACTGGTATAAAAGTTATTGTTGACTAGAAAGGTATCAGTTCAATGCGCTCCTATGATCAAGAGAGTCAATATAATTGCTGGTCATCACCAAGGGGAAATAGGAACAAACTAAAAAATATAATTCCCTTTGTATCAAACATCAGCATCCATAATGCTACAGCTCTGTTCATCTGAAAACCAAGAAAAAGACAACAATTTCAGAAGGGTCAGAGGTAGATGACTACAGTGTCTCAAGACATGAAGAGTCTTCATAGGAAGAGGAATTTAAAAGTAGGGCTCTTCTTCAACAGGCAAAGAAATAGATCAAAGGTTGATGGGCTCGAATATTACAATATCATGATGAGTAGGTATGATGAATCTGGACTTGCAACATATCTCAGAACCTGCTGGCAATTCCTGAAGTCCAAAAGAGATTGCGGTGGCTTATACATGAAACAATATTCTCTGATTCTCAAACTCTCCAACAATCCTCCACAATGGCAGGTCCACATTTCAATTCTGATACTATCAACCCGGAGTCAGCATCAGACCCCACAAGTTAAAGGGCATAGTCTACAAGACTGCCCCCACTCCAGATGCCATCTCAAGTTCTGGGCCACCTGTACTCCTGACCGATCAGCTAGAAACTGGGGTTCCCCCAACCCCCTCTTCAGGTTTGATAACTTGCTAGAATGGCTCACGGAACTCAGGAAAACACTTTATTTATGTTTACTGGTTTATTATAAAGGATACAGATGAACCACCAGAAGGAAAGGTATTTAGGGCAAGGTCCAGAAGGGTCCTGAGTTGGGAGCTTCTGTCTATGGAGTTGGGGTGAGCCACCTTCCTGGCAGGTGCATGCATGTGAATGTGTTCAACAACCTGGAAGCTCTCCAAATCTTGTTGTTCAAGAGTTGTTTTAGAGCCTAATCTCCAGCCCACTTCTCTCCCCTCCCAGAATATCAGTGAGTAGGGCTGAAAGTCCAAATCACATGATGTTCTAGTGACTAGACCCATCCTGAGGATACCAGGGGCCCCACCCTAAGCTACCTCATCAGCACAAACTCAGGTATGCTCAAAAGGGGTTCCTTATGAAGAACAAAAGACATTCTCCTATCACTCAGGAAATTCCAAGAGTTTTAGGAGTGCTGTGCCAGGGGCCAGGAAAAAGACCAAATATATTTTTTTATCATACCACAAGTATGTTAATGTTGAAGTCTCATCTGAAACATCCAGGTAAAACAAATGTGAAATTCTACTGTGACAGGCTAGATGACTATCTCCAGAATTTACCCCCCAAAATTCTCATTGCACAGCTCTTGGGCTCCTCACCCAGCTTTGAAAATACAAAAGAGATGAGAGAGTGGAAATCAAAAAGAGGATTTTTTTTTTAAAAGACAATTTTTTTTTTTTTAGAGATGGGGGGATGCCCCCACCCTGCCTCAAGCTTAGAAAAAGGTGTCAGGGGCGCCTGGGTGGCTCAGATGGTTAAGCGTCTGCCTTCGGCTCAGGTCATGATCCTAGGGTCCTGGGATCAAGTCCCGCATCGGGCTCCCTGCTCCTTGGGAGCCTGCTTCTCTCTCTCTCTCTGTCTCTCATGAATAAATAAATAAAATCTTTAAAAAAAAAAAAAAAGGTGTCAGTGAAACCACTGGGGGGCCTACTTGGGACTCTGCATTTGAAAACACAGTGGAGGGGGATCCGACTCCAAGCCCAGGGAATCAGAAGAGTGGCTGATAATACTCGGCTTTGACCTTGGCACAAAGGAGAGTGGCACTCCCCCCTCTCTCAAGATGACTCAACAAGTGCAGCAGAGTTTCCCCTGGGCCAGACACAGACCCTGCTGAGGAAAGAGCTGTCTGGAGCCATTATAGTCCTGTCCAGGAGGGCTTCCTGCTGGGATGGGGGTGGGGTGCTTCTCTAAAACCAAAGGTCCATAACTGCTGGAGAACCAGGAGCCAAGGAGGTTGCAACCAGCCAGAAGAGAAGTACTACATGCCTCATAGGTGTTGGCCTAGAAGGGTTGAGCAAAAAACCAACCAACCAACCAAACAACAACAACAAACAAACCCAAAAAACAAAAAAACAAGAACCAAAAAAAAACCAAACTTCACCCACTAGATAAAGAGTTGACAAGTGTAAGATTGTGCCCTATTCTCCTAATCCCCTCTTCTACTTGAGCCAGGCTCTAGAGGAGCTAAAAAAAAAAAAAATTACAACAACCTAGTAAGGAAGAAACATTAGGCTGGCAAAGGGGAAAGAATCATGCCCCCCTTCTCCCACTCCAAACAGCCAACTTTTTAGTGGCCCTGCCTGGGGGAGAAGGTGAGGATTGGCATTAAATTAAATTCTATATTCTTATTATTTGCACGAGTTAGCTATTCTAATTTCTGAATCAAGACTGTGTTTGTGACTTGGGGTGACCAAGGGGCCACCCGTAACCCAAGAATGAATGGAAAGCCATGGTACCTGTCCAGGTTTTCATTCAGAGATGGCAGAGGGCTATTCCGCACTGAACAAGTTCTAAAGCAAAATAGGAGATGAAAAATAAAATTGCAGCTTTATTACATTCTGTAAGTAGTGCTCATTCCACATACCATCTACAGAAAATGAGGCATATTGATAGGACCTACAAAAAAGTTATGGAACTCATCTCCAGAGGCAATACCAATTTAAGTATAAACAGATTCAAGAAAAGTTTAGACCAATTCATGGATAATATCAAAATGGCTTGCCAAGAGAAAAAGGGACTATTTGGACAATGCTGTCACATTTTGTGCTAACATGATAACCATGTCTTCCCACTGGCTTCTTTTGTTTCTGGTGTCATACTTATGAGCAAACAAAAGATCAATTTCACTGTTTTAAAACTGTGTGTATCCTCATTGGCCATAACTGTTATATACCAAGACAGAATAATTTATCATGATCATTATTTCATTGACCAAGGCATTTTAAACAAGACTCTATATAAATGATGATAAACGTACACAGACTATCCACTAAAGGTTATTATTGATCTTCCCTTGAAGTTATCCTTCAGCTCATGTAGCCTGAGACAAGACCAGTTTAGGAACAAGTATGAGGACAACCCATCCAGACCTAAAAGAACTTGCAAAAATTACCTACAAATAATTTGTGTGGGTTAATCTGTACTACTTAGTCATAGTTGAGTATCCATAAAATGGAATAAAAAGTATACCTTACATTGGTTATATAGCACTGTGGAGCTTATAATTCAAAATATTACTGTATTTCAGCCTCCGACCCTCTAGTGAGAAAAACAGAGAAGGGTAATGGTCAGCTCTTGCTTCTCTTTTTGCCCAGCACCCATGGCCCTTCCTCTGGGCAACAGTAGATCTCCTTGGGCATCCTATCCCTTCTCAGTTCACATGCCTTGGGAACCTACATGCTCCTGGAGAGGCCTGGCCAATTGGAGACACTGATTTATCCAGAGACTTGTGAGCCAAGTTCGACTAGTAAGTCAGCCATGGGTCATTTGCTGAAACAACTGGGAAAGAGTGCTTTCTTTACATAGGGTTCCCAAGTCCCAGAATGGATCTATAGAGTTTGCTGGTAGCTGTTTATATCTCTACTTGGAGGGACCCCCACCTAAAATGAAGTCAACCCAGGAAAGAGAAGGAGTGAGAGAGAAATACATATTTCTGAAATTGTGTAAACATTTGAATTCGGCTATGTCTGAATTCTGCCCCTGGGGTTCTCTGTTAAGTATACCGATGAATTCATTTTTTGTTTTTGGTCATGTTGCATTTGATTTCTGTCACTTGCACCCAAAAATCATATCTAGTTTTTGTAATCATTGTTATTCATGGCTCAGAACCTAGATGATTTTCCAAGATCACGCAGGAATTTGTGGCTGAGGCAGGGTGCAAACCCAAAGCTGTCAAACTCCCCATCTGTGGTTCTTCCCAATTCTCAAATTCTTCCAAATTCCTCAGTTGGCTCTCCATCCCACATACTTATACTACCCGTGTTCTACAGGCCTAAACAAACACATTTTTATCTCCTTTTGCACAAACACTCATGTAATCAGATGGGCTAGCAGCCACGTCAGAAGTAGAAGAATCAGGAGAATGAATTTATAACGTGAAACAGACAAATGAAGGGTTCTCACTAAAGCAATTTTGTCAAAGCAGACTATTACCACATCAATCATCAGTTCCCTTAGTGCTTAAAATTCTGGAAGCCTATGAGACTGAAGTACTATGAACCACAAGAACATAGTGAAATAAAGAAAACCCAAGTAATCATATTGGCTCCATTCCTGTGGGTAATAAACCACCCACACAATACGATTTTTCGTAGGTAAGTGAAATTTTCACTTATCTAATATGAAAGTCTGCCAAAATTATTAAGTAGAATGTTTTCCATCCAACAAAGAAGTCTGTCAGTCAAGGATCAAGGAGGACACAGAAATGGTTCATGAATAAAAACATGTGTTCAGTCTCACACTGTTAATAGTATTTGTTAATTCAATTTTTTTGAGTCATAGTAGGCAGTATCTATCAAAAGTTTAACTGAACTGAACTTTAGGCATGTCATACAGCAACGCCCCCCCCCCCCATATGCGCAGATATGTTTGTATAAGGGCACATCAGCATTAGTTAGAACTGAAAACACACTGGAATAAGATTTCATTAGCAGAGAATCAGTTGGATAAGTTGTGGTACATTCAGCTTCCAATTTAATATAGCAGATTGAACATACATGCTTATATCTACTCTCTCCTAAAACACCACTAATCGTGAAGAAACAAAAAAGAAAGAAGCCACAAAAATAAAGGGCATAGGAGAGAAGGGGGCAGCAGGTAAAAGATGCAAGCCACGTTTGGGAAGCTGAAAGTGAACGGACAGACGGTATACAATGCAGCACACAGGGAACTGAAAGTTAATCCAACAGGGAAGGAATACAGTAAGAAGTAAGCCAACCTCAGAATCCCAGTAAGTGTCAGGAATGAAGGAACAGAGGTTTCTAAAGGCAGTGAGTATGGGATGGGGTTAAAAATAGAGCATTAATGGAAAGGAAAGTCTTTAAAAGTTCTTGCCCCCTAGACCATTAGCCATCCCCTCTCTGGAAAAAAACTAGATTTTACTCTGTGGAAACGCTGCACACTACGTTACTGGGGATAGCAGATAGAGTTAGAATGGGGGGGCACCACATGAACACAAGCAGATTAAATAAAAATCATGCTGAATGGTAAAACACCCTGGCCCCATTTGACTAGCAGCCAGTCTTCTAACCTCCAGGCAGAAGACGAAGATATATCCTTGGAGGAACTGACCACATTGAGAAAAAAGGCATTGTCACTTGGGAGATGCAGGAACTAATCCAACAAAACTGCTCATCACAATGCAGCTGACAATTCACAAGTCCTCCCCTCCTAATCAGCTTCCTAGTGTCTCATTCCTAAATGAATAGACAAGCAAAGATCACCAGCTAATTAAAAGCCTCTAATATAAGAGCTGGGATGGAGGATTCAGGAGCAGAGGGGGGGTAATGAACTCAGAGGCAATAAGGACAATTCAGAGCATAAAAGAAAAAGACAAGGACATGAAAGAAAAAAAAATTTTTTAAAGATTTTTATTTATTTACTTGACAGAGAGAGAGAAAGCACAAGCAGGGGGACTAGCAGAGGGGGAGGGAGAAGCAGGCTCCCAGCTGAACATAGAGCCCAATGCGGGGCTCAATCCCAGGACCCTGGGATCATGACCTGAGCCAAAGGCAGATGCACAACCGACTGAGCCACCCAGGAGCCCCTAAAGAAAAAATTTTTAAAACCACTATAGTTATTATCCTCAGAGACATAAAGAAAAGACAGCTCATAAATGAAATGGGAAAAGGAGGCTATAATAAAGAAACATTCGGAAACTAAAAAAAACCTCTTGGAATTAAAAATATGAGAGGGGCACCTTATACATAGTATAAATAGGGTTCAGTATTATCCCTGGTTTCAGGCATCTGCTGGGGATCTTGGAATGCATCCCCCAAGGACACAGGGGGACTACTAGATCCACGTGCTGTGTCTACTCAGAATCATCCTATCTGGTCATGTGCCACATCGATAAACACGCTCTCCTTGGGTCAAGGAGAATATCCACCTTCTTTGCTTTTATGTACGTACTCTTAAAGAACACAGGTAAAAACAAAGAAATTCAGAAGTTAACATGTAACTATACTAATAAGAAATGTATATTATTTGAAATCAAACTATTGTATATTACATTTTTGTATCAAATTTCTGAAAACTCAAAGACCAGGTCTTTTTAGCTGAAGTTGGAAAGCACATCAGTGCAACAAGGGTAGTGGCAAGCACAGGGGGAGAATTCCACATGGTGCAGGGGAAAGAGCACTAGATCGGGGCCTAGACTAGGAGCCCCAGTCTCCCCAAGCACACACAATTGGTTAGAAGCAGAGTGGAATGAAATTCAGATCTCCTGACTCTTAATCTAGCATGCATCCTACTACATGCTATTGCTATCCTGTGTGCAATTACTGATGTAAGAATTAGAAGGTATAGACATCAGAAAGAAAAAGAAAACCCAAAATGATTTCATTAAGAGCATGTTTCTCTTGGGGTGCCTGGGTGATTCAATCGCTTGAGCGTCTGACTTTGACTCTGGTCGTGATCTTGGGGTTGTGGGATTGAGCCCCACAGGCTGCACACTCAGCAGGGAGTCTGCTTCTCCCCCTCCCCCTGCCCCTCCCCCCGATCTCTCTCTCTCTCAAATAAATAAATAAAATCTTAAAAAAAAAAGAGCATGTTTCTCTTAATTAAAGAACACCCTTTCTAATAATATATAAAATAACATTTTCTTATTGAGGTCAAAACCATACTTTATGTACGCATGTTAACTATGTATTTATTCTCTCCAAATTGTAAATTATAAGGGCACTCAGATTACATAAGATAAAGTTAGAAAGAGGTACAATTTTTTATTTTATCTAATTCTGTACTACTTAAAAATATAACAAAAAAAACAAAAACAAAAAAACAAACAAAAAATATAACAAGAAACAAGCATTACTTTTATAACAGTAAAAATAAAGACCATAACATTTACTAGTTCAGTTGATTGAGGTTAATTACATTAGCTATGATCTCTCATTTATATACAATGGGCTGAAGTATAATTACTGACAAGGAAAGTTATTCCAGATATATAGATATGTGAATGAATTAAGTTATAAAACTAAGCATGACCTACCCCATTTTTACCAAATATATATAATATATTTATAAAACCTCTAGAATGTTATATATTAAAAAGTCAGGATACAAAAAGGAAAGACTATGGACTAGAAATGCAAAGTCGGGTAGTAGGCAGCACTATTTATCAGATCATATCACTCCCCTGCTTAAAACTCTCTAATGGTTTCCCCCATGCCCTGAGACTACAACCTAACCTCCTTATAATTCATAAGACCTTGAATGATATGACCCTTTTCAAATCTTCAAATGTTACCGTCTACTACTCCTCCCCTCAGTCATGGAGAAGTAGCGTCCTATGCCTTCTTTCTGTTCTCTGAACTTGCCAAATTCATTTCTGCCTCATGGCCTTTGCACTTGCCCCTTCATGCCTTGAAAGCCCCTTCATGCTTAGAGAGCCCCCTCATTCCGCATCTTCACATAGATGGCTCCTTCTTGTCATTCAGATCTAAGGTCAGATGCCTCTTTCTAAGATAGCCTTTCCCCACCATAATAATTTACGATGTCCGCTAACCTCCCCAACCCCTTAGTAACTAACTAATTAGGCTTTTTCATTTCCTTATAGCTACCACTATTTGAAGTCTCATTTATTAATTTAATTGTTTATTATTTGCCTTCATGACAAAGCTATAAGCTCCATGAGGGAGGGAATCTTGCCTATTTTATTTAAATGCTGCTGGGTTCCCAGAACCTAGAAGAGTTTAACATTTAGCAAGCCCCCAACAAATATTTATTGAAAATGAAAGATTGTCTCATAAATAGAAGACAATTTGATCCTTACAGTGGTGCTTTTCATTTCAGTTATATAGGTTGGCCACTCACAGATTCACAACTGCTGAAAAGCCCTGCATGAGAGGAGTGAGGGGAGTATACAGGCCGCACAACCACCATCTGATGCTGGAATTCAGACAGGAGGGACGCCCGCAGAAATATTCCTGGTACGACTGAGAACTGGATCCTGCATGCGTTCACCAGCTGACGGGCAATGCTCCTGAGAATTCAGCATCTTACCCAGGGGTTTGCAGTATTTTGGAGCCAGGCACTGGAGGGCTATCAAAAATGTGTCAAGTGCCTTGAGCCCTTGGGATTACAGAAGCAAATAAACATCACTCATCTTGGCTATGCCTTTGCCAGGCATCAATAAAGTCAATACCCATTCCATAAAGAGCATACATTTAAGTTTCCAGCTGCCAAATCACATTGGTTGCCACAGACTGAGACCAACACAATGCTTATAAATATTAATTTGGCAGAGGATCAGGAATTCCCCAACTTCATATCCATTAAGACCTCCATCTGTCCAAAGAAGCCACAGTCAACTCTCGCTTACCTCTGCAGCAAAAATTTAAAAAATGAGAAACAGTGCCTGGCAAAGCTCAGAGGAAACGCGTGTTCTACCCACAATCAAAATTACAATCTGAGGTCAGGGTCAAGGGGTTCCTATTCGGTAAGAAGTACCTTGTCAAAACAGACAAGCACTAAGTTCATTTCTCTCCAGTGAATGTTCTCAAAAGCAGCCCCACATCATTCAAAACAACAGGCTTTAAAAAGGATTAAAAAAAAAAAAAAAAAGGATCATGCAACCCTCTCTTTGAATAACAAACCTTACTAAATTACAAATACGTCAAAATGACTTATTTCTCATGTAACTGGCCTTTTTTTTCCATTACTTTCTTTTTATATTAACTATGTCTTACAGAAGTGGTAGGTCCTTGATCAACCTCATTATGTAAATATGGCCTTGTTATTATTTGAAGAAGATTTTAAAATGAGGTGGTGACTCACTTTGGTAAGGAGAAAACTCAACGAACCGCTAATGGAACGTCCTCTCACATCCATAGTTGCCATCCCAGTGCCACCTAGAATGATAACAGCTCCCTGTAAAGTCCCCTCCCCGTCCCCCCACCCCAGCCTGTGAAGGACCTCTCCCAATGGCTGGCTGCCTTCTCTGAGCCGAGGCACATGGTGATGAACAGACTGGACAGGAGGTGGTGGGACCCTGCGGGGAAAGACGGGAGGGAACTACCAGTGCATGCCTGAAGAAGGAAGAGGCACAAGCGGATGAGTCAGAGGCAGTCACTGGGTAAGACCACGGGGCCGGAAGTGTCGGGGGTGGGCGTGCTCAGTGCAACCCGAGAAGCTGGGCCCACAGTCAGACTGCGGGCAGGAAGAGCACCTGCAGCAGAGTCTGCAGCTGTCCCCAGGCGAGGTGGGCCGCCGAGGCCTGTGCCGGGTGGGGCTACGAGGACAGAAAGCAATAGCGGGCCCGGGCCCGGAGGAGGTGGAGCCTGCGTGCTGGGAGGCCGGAAATGAGGGAGGAAGGGGGCCGAAGCCAAACCCAAAGCCATTGACTGCTTCTCTTTTGAGACGTCCGTGAGAAATCTGGGCGCAGAAAGAAACATTGAGACAAAAGGAACCGTGATGCCTTCTCCAGAAGGAACAGGATGAGGACGTGGAATTGCTCTTCTGCCTCCCGATACATGATTTGTCCTCGGCTCCAACTCCTTCCATGTCTCCGAGGCCCCAGCCTTAGTCGTCAGATCTTACCAGTCTTTCTCACATGTGCACGAAACCAGCGCCCAGGCTCACGGCTCAAGTTTGGACCGTTCCACAGTCTCTTCACTTTGCTTCAGACTAGGCAGCTAGAATCATCACGTCAAAACAAAACCACCAAGAAAAGGTTCCCACCAACGGTCGCAGATAATTGATTAAAACACCCAATCACAAGTACAGAGAGCCTTCGCTGAAGCCTCCCCTTAACACCTGTCTCCTGTGCCCTCCCAATCCCTCAAAAACAAGCAGAAAAGCCACCCTTTCAGCCTGCACATGACTCAATATAGTAATTTAAAAAAGAAAGGAATGAATTCTATTACTGTAAACTGGACAACTCTTCTTTGCATAAATGTAGTCATTTGCTCCGTGAAAGGATTTCTTTTGGCTCCTTCTGAACTGGTTCATAGGCAGTCCTTACTGCTTTTGAAGCTGACACAGACTCTCCTGATGAATGAGCCTTGAAATTCTTTGGAAAATTACAGAATATGTAATTCACAGACTAGGAAGAAAGTAACTTTCCCTTTCATTTGTAATCAACTAAGACGACCAGCCAAAATCTTGCTGAGCAAACATAACCCAAAAAGGAGATTTCTTTGTGCTAAAAATCCAACTGGGGGAGGAAGGTGGTCTAGGGCAGCAGAAAGCCATATGCTGAGACCTGGTTGTAATAGTTTCCTGCCAAGAGAGCCTGGTGCTGCTTCACCGGGCAAAGGAACGAGGGGCAGCCAGGCCTCGAGCGTGGGAGCGTCCGTGGACGGCCTCAACGTGAAGAGTGGCCGCATGACAGCGGCGATGCCAAGTCCAAAATCAGCAAGTAGGAGGCCCACGTGAAGGCCGCACAGCCGGAGGCAAACAGGAGTTACAGCCAACACCTGAATTCATATAGCTTGACTGAGCTTCAGGCATTTTTAAATACACATATCATACATCCTCAATGCAGAAAAAGGAGAGAATAGAGCAAAAGGACAGTAATAAAAATCATCTACATCCTGCCACCCAAAAGGCACTGCTTTTATTTGGAGTAAATCCTTTGAAGAAATGTTTTTTATATCATATATGTATGTAAATACATCTTTTTAAAAACAAAACTGAGACTTCACATCCATCACAATGATTATCATAAAAAACAAAAAAAACAAAACCAGAGAATAACAAGTGCTAGCCAGGATGCAGAGAAACTGAACACTTGTGTGTTGCTGGTGGGAATGTAAAATGGTGCAGCCTCCACAGGAAAATGATACGGTGGTTCTACAAAAAATTTAAAATAGAATTATCATGTGATCGACCAATCCCACTGCTGGGTGTATACCCCAAAGAAGTGAAAGCAGGGATTCAAACAGATATTTATACGTCCATATTCATAGCAGCATTATTCACAATAGCCAGAAGGTAGAAGCAACTCAAGTGTCCAGATGAATGAAGAAATAAGATGTGGTATATATACACAATGGAATATTATTCAGCCTTAAAAAGGAAGGAAGTTCTGACACATTTCAGCATGGATGAACCTGCAAACATTATGCTAAGTGAAATAAGCCAGCCACAAAGGGACAAATTTTATATGCTTCCACTTATGTGAGGTATTTAGAATAGTCAAATTCATAGAAACAGAAAGAATGGTGGTTGCCAGGAGCTGGATGGACAAAGAATGGGGAATTATTGTTCAATGGGTATGGAGTTTCAGTTTGAAATGATAAAAAAAAAAGTGCTGGAGAGGAATGGTGGGGATAGTTGCACAACAATACGAATGTACTTAATGTCCCAGACTCTTGTGATGAATGAGCCTTGAAATTCTTTGGAAAATTACAGAATATGTAATTCACAGACTAGGAAGAAAGTAACTCTTAAAATGGTTAAAATGGTAAATTGCACCTTATATATATTTCACCACACTTCAAAAAAATCCCAAACTATAATCACTTTTTTCTGTAATTTGTTCTTTTCATTTAGGTTGATACCATGAATGTTAGTAAATGTACTCTGATCATTCTAATAGCTGCAAAGCGTTTATATGAATGAGCTATAATTGATGTCACCAATCCTCTGTTGTTGCACAGATGTTGTAGGATTCAATCATGTGACACATCAGGTCACACTACATTCCCAGTGCACCTTCCTTTGGGATAGCAATGGTCATTCACAAATATGCTGAAAATCTTGCACTTCAGGCAAAGAACCTCTTACTTGCTCACCATCAAAAATATTTATTAAGTGCTAGTACCTTTAATATATTATAGTTAATAACAAATATAATGAATGATACTAATTTAAAATATTTATTTAGTACCTGTGTACTTTCAAACTTACTACAGAGGAAAAAAGTTCGACAAGTTACTAATTGAACATGACACCATGAACAATATTCAAAATATTTAACAAAAGGTGATTAGCGGCACCGATCAGTCAGAAGAGAGGCGAGCTAAACAATAGGTCAGCCAGATTGGAGCATACTACCTGGCTGTTAGCTCTCCTAACCCCAAAGAAACCATTTAACCAGGAGTACGAGGTTAAATGGGAGTTCTAAAGTAGAAGTTTCTGGAGAACCCCTATCTTCTATTGGTTGCCCAAAGGAAGAGGAGCGTATTTGGAAAAAAAGGAATAAAACTCTAGACCTGGCAAAGTTCGATATCCCTGTGGGACCCTGAAGTTGCCAGACCAGGGGCTCTGTTGGATAAACTGGTCTAGAGCCCAGGAGAGAGATCTGGTATCGGGACCTACATTTGGTGTCAGGGCACACCACTGGCCACTGAGATGTTGAAGAATAGGCCTTTCAGCCTTCTGTGGGTGACCCGTTAATGGCAGATTCAGATTCAGCAGGTCTGCGGTAGGGCCTGAGAGGCGAATTTCTGATAAACTCACAAGGGAGGCCTCTGTTGGTCCGCAGACCCCAATGAGAGGAGCCAGGTGTTCTGACAGTGGGCGGAAGAGAAGAGAGAGTAGGACTTGGAGGAATCCTAATCTTTCAGGGAGGGGTAGAAGAAGCAGAGGCTGCAAGGAACTTGAGAAAGGTAAAGGTAAATCCAGGCGAGCACGGGGTCAGAGGTCAAAAAAGAAAGGAACAACATTATCAACCCTACTGACAGATCAGGTAAGACCCTAAGAAGAGGCACTAAGCCTGTCCTAGTCCACTCGGGCTATCCTAACAAAATACCACAGTCTGAGGTGGCTGAAACAATAGGCATTTATTTTACTGCAATTCTGGAAGTTGGAAGGGGGGGATCAGAGTGCCAGCCCAGTGGGGTGCTGGTGAGGGCTGTCTCCATGACTTGCGGAGGACCACCTTCTGGCTGTGTGCTCACAAGGCCTCTCCTCAGCTCTTCTCTCTCTTCCTCTTCCTCTAAGGTCCCATCATGGGGCTCCACCCTCATAACCTCATTTAAACTTGAACCTCAAAAGCCCCACCTTCTAATAACGCCCCGCTGCAGGTTGGAGCTTCAGCATATGAAGGGGAGACACAAACACGGGGCTCCTAGAGTGCCCACTGGACTTTGTGTAGATGTAGAGGTGTCCATGAGATGTTTGGCCACAATTTCAGTGGGTGATGTGTTCCCTTGAGGGCGCACAGATTCACTAGGACCACCCAAGACACTTCTGTAAGACGTGTGGCCATCAAGACTCACAGGTCCTTCCAGGGGAAAATGCCCCAGGTCGGGAATGCTGAGACCCTGGCTGGGCAGATCTCTGCCTCCCGGCTCAGCGCAGCACCTCTGATGTGCAAGAGAAGCAGGAGCTCTGGGCATACACACGCCAAGCATCTCCCGAGACAGGAATCCGGGCCACCAACATTCACATCCCCAATACCCGTTCAGTTGCTAAAGACAGTCTCCCAGGCGCTGAAGGCTGAACAGAACAGAGGAGTCTAATCCCAGCCAGTGGCCAGCATTTTCTTTCTTCAAAACTATCAATTTGGCCTCACTTTGCAGGCCCAGCAGAAATCCTGTTTGCGAAAATGAGATAAGTGCAGTCACAGATGCTTCCGATCCCCATTTTCCCACAAGAAGCTCAAAGAAAAGGCACATGGCTTCCTAGGTCCAAGCTCCCAGGCTTGTTATTCTAGTGACCTCATCAGAGTCACACTGCTGGACAGACAAGCAGGCCCGCAAGAGCACTGCTCCATGGGGGAGGGGGCTCGGGGGTGGGGGGGAGCTCCCAGCCCAGGGGAGCCCCCGAGCCAGGGAACCCGTCCGCTGGGGTGCTCAGAATCTGCGCCAAGTCATCATCAATTAGTCGTCACAATCAGCACAAGGACAGATGGAATTGTTCGCAATGCTCTATTTTCCATAAAACAGCAAAACTAGAATGAAATAAACCAGGGGGTTTATTTACAGGGGCTGCCCTGTAGGGCCAATAATATTTTATAATTAAGGTTATTTGGCAAATTAAGGCAACAAAACCAGCAGAATGCCAAAAAGAAGCCACCTCAACTTATATTGTAATTATAGTCCTCTCACTTACCCGGAAACACTGGCTATGTGAAAAAGGCCTCAAAACGAACAAAGTTGGGAAATCTGTGCAATTTATTACAGGAATACACCAGTGTGTCTGACTCATCTACTTTTGCTCTACAGATCATTCTAACTGGCTTAGTCATTTGTTTTCCAAGGCAGCGACAAATCAGACTGTAAACGCCAGGAGGGCAGGGATTTTTGTTGGTTCTGTCAGCTGATGCATCCCTGGCACTAAAAACAGAATCGAAGGGGCGCCTGGGTGCCTCAGTCAGTTGAGTGGCTGCCTTCGGCTCAGGTCATGAACCCAGGGTCCTGGGATTGAGCCCCGCATCGGGCTCCCTGCGCAGCGGGGAGCCTGCTTCTCCCTCTCCCACTCCCCCTGCTTGTGTTTCCTCTCTCGCTGTCTCTGTCAAATAAATAAAAATCTTAAAAAAAAAAAAAAAAAGAATCGAAGTTATCTGTCCAATGGTGACAGAATGTTCTCAATCTGGCAAGAGCCCGGTCCCTCCCTATTAGATCACAACTCGGCCACTTCACGCTTGAGCTCCCCAAGACAGGGGATTTTGCAAACCCCTGGTATAAGTGCCATGACCGATCATTTACTTGTAAATGGAGACTGTAAATAACTGATTAAGATTTCTTGTAGGCATATATGTATTCTCTCTGTGATCTTGTTTCCACAAGTTATTTGCTTAGCACCCTGCTTTAACCTGGCAAGGTGAATGCCTACCTTGTTTCCTACTCGATTATAAACTCCTTTAAACTTGTTATCAGGGCAAATTGGTTGATTCAAGCTGGAAAGGGAAATTTTAGCTCAGTGCCTAGCCTTCACCATTGGGAGGCTCTCCAAACTGAACTCCACCTGGACAGGAAGATGGGGAGTGATTGTTTCAAGTCCCCTCATGTTGTTCAGCAACCCACAGGAACTAAGTGGCACTGTAGTTTCCCATTTGAATTGTAGCCCTTCTTTTGGGTTAACATTCTGTCCAAGTTACAAGAGTTTTGTGGCCAATCTGACATTTCCAATAAGGGTCAGGAAGCCTCTGAATCCATGATAGGCAAACGGTTTTTGCCAAGGCCTAATTCAAGAAAACTTCAAATATTTAAGAGCCATTTTTTAGAAATTCAAAACAAAAATCCTATTGGTAGAAGGGAGAGATGATATAAAATGTAAACCTGATTGACTCACATATAGAATTTAAGAAACAAAACAAAGGACAACAAGGGGAAAAAAGGGGAGAGGCAAGCTAAGAAACAGACTGTTAACTCTAGAGAACACACTGATGGTCACCAGAGGGCAGGGGGTGGCGGGATGGGGGCATAGGTGATGGGGCTTCAGGAGGATGAGCACCAGGTACGGAAGCGTTGAATCACCATACTGTACACCTGAAACTAATATGACACTGTATGTTAACTATACTGGAATTAAAATAAAATATTAAAAAATAATGTAAGGGCGCCTGGGTGGCTCAGCTGGTTGAGCGTCTGCCTTCGGCTCAGGTCATGGTCCCAGGGTCCTGGGATCGAGCCCCGCATCGGGCTCCCTGCTCGGCGGGAAGCCTGCATCTCCCTCTCCCTCTGCCTGCTTGTGTTCCCTGTCTGTCAAATAAGCAAATAAAATCTTAAAAAAAAACCTCTTATTAAAAAAAATAATGTAAACCTCAGATGTGAGAGAAAGTGGGGGAAACAGTAGGCCCTTTTGTTCCCTTCTATAAAGTCTGATTATTTTAGAGGTAATTTTGAAACATTCAAATCTGGAAAAAGAAGCAAATAAAGAAGGTGCCATTCGAATGTAGAAAGACCTGGGTAGAAATACAGGCTTTCCCACTGACTTGCTGTGTAACCCAGCAGGAGTGGCCTCGGGGGTCTCCAGTTCCTACCTGCTGCACCGGGTGGTACTGGGCCCTCCCCCAAACAATTTAGCTGTGGCCACAGCACTGTGTCCCCCCACCCCCAGTCCTGGTCACACTGTGTGGTCTGTTGATGGTCCCCTCCAGGGTCCCACTCTTGCTTTTTCCTATTAGCCCACTTGACACACCTGTGTTTAAAATTTGCTGAGGAAATGTACAAAGGACAAAACATAAACATAATTTGTATTGTATACGCTATGGTTGCAACTACCATTTTTAAAAAATCCATTTAAGAATAGTGACAGTTCCTTCCTCTTTCTATTGCTCACATAGCTTCATTCATCAATATATCTGGTGGGGTCGGAAGAATTGGGGAGAAGTATTTTTTAGGAACTGTTGAGAGAATTACACGGGAAGTCAAGTCATATGAATGCAAGTCTTTGTATTTCCACCACAACGCCAAAACAGATACTACATATTCGTACTGCATCAGCAAAAAACCCAGCATACCTCCCTTCATTGTCCCCATCAACTTACTTGCGTATTGTCTTTTTTTTTTTTTTAAGATTTTATTTATTTATTTGACAGAGAGAGAGAATGAGAGCACAAGCGGGGGAGTGGCAGACGGAGGGAGAGGGAGAAGCAGGCTCCCCTGGGAACAGGGAGCCCAATGCCAGGCTCGATCCCAGGACCTTGGGATCATGATCTGAGCTGAAGGCAGTTGCTTAGCCAACCGAGCCACCCAGGGGCCCCTTGCATACTGTCTAAGAGTAGAGCAGAGGTCCCAGCATGAGGGCCAGAACTATGAATAAAAAGCAGATGTGTATCAAAGATAGACCTTTGAGGAGTTTATTTGCATGCAGACCAAGAAGCCTCAAGAGCAGTAACTCACACTAAGGAAAGGATGAATCAAGATGGACAAGTTTAGTTTCTCCCCAGGACTTTATGAACTAAGGGGAAGAAATGATATAGGCTGAGCCACAGAAACACTGTTTTTATTATAATTGCAAGGGGGACCTGGGAAAATGTAAGTTAGATGGTATTAGAACAGTTCAGGTTTTCTGGAAATATTTTATGATCCCAGGCAGATAAAACACCATTGAATGAGAAAACGCCTAATCCCCAAATAACACTACAAGCGTGTCCTTTTCACCATCCAAAAACCTTCCAGGAGCCAATCAGGCAATCCATATAAAAAGTTTCAAACACTTTGACCTAGATTCTCCTTCAGGGAAACTATCTTACGGATAGAAACCAAAATATGGGAGAAGTTCACTTCACAAGGATGTGCAAAGCAGGGCAATTTGCAACATCAAAAGAAAAAAAAAAAGACACCCCCACCCCCTACCACCCACCTTCTTTACCTGATGGACCTCATGACCACTAAGCCTCAATACAGATGCAAATTCAGGCCTGACTTCTTCATGGGGCTCAGGGGAGACAATACAGACAAGCATCCAATAAACATTTGTAAATCCCTCTACTATTTCAAAAGCATAAATATGCAAAAATCTTGTATTTGGGAAATAAAGGAACAGGGAGAAGAAAAGCATCAAGTATTCTAAAAGTACGTGTACACGTGTGGGTTGCAAATCCCTAGTGCAGTGAGCCCTGCAATAGTTAGTTAGCGAAAGACCATCGGAGGCAGACCACGAGCCATTGGCAGAGGCCCCACAGCCAACTGCCTCTACCCAGTCACATGGCCCAAACCCCTGAAACCCATAGGTGAACCCGAGCACCACCTCCTTCTCTGTCTCTAGCCTTACTGTTCCAGATCGCAGCTTAGTAGAGATCAGAAATAAAGCATTTAGTAGAATGCCTCGAGTATGATGGTTGCTTAATATGTGTTTAGTGAGTAATACAGAAAATGCATTAAAGCCTATAACAAGTGTCTGGAACACGTAAGTGCTCAGTAAATGGAACTCTTATTCGTATCATCATCATCACCATTATTAAATGAAAAATTAGCTCCTTAAAGTTTATATAGTGTTTTCAACTCTCACGATGATCCTCTCAGAGAAAACCGAAGCTCACCGAAGTTGGTAATGTGTCCGAGTTCATAGTGCTAGCACATGCAGGAGTGGGGCTTGACCGCCGCCATCCGAGGCTCCTTCCCCTTGAAAAGCCTGGAATTTTATAACAATGGCCTCGAGCCTTCTCTCTATCATGGACGTGATTCCCAACATCCAGTCCACCCCAATTGCTTAATCAAGAATTACAGCAAGCCTGTTGGGCCTGCCAGTCATGGACTGATTTAAGGAAAGGGCAGTGATCCCATCTTTGCCAAGGACAAGGAAGTCTTCCAGAAGCTTCTGGGAAAGATTGGCTCACTACTGAGAAGACACGAAGACACCGCTTCTCTCCCTCCACTAGATGTTTCCTATCTCCGTGGGACCCTTCGAACAACCGTAGCCATCTGGGGACCAGGAGGGCAATCAGGTTGAGAATGAAAAGAACACATGGTAGGGACAGAGCCAAGAGAATCACAGAGAAGTAAAGCCAGAGCCCGGGACATTCTGCTAAATGAAGAAATCCTTTTCCTCACCAGTGAAGCCAGTCCAGGTTGGAGTTTCTGTTCCTTACACCCCAGAACAGCCTACCTGATTCATTATCTGCATGGGCCACTTGCGTAGGCCTGGGACACACATTCTGTCCCTGGGCCGAAGCTCCATATCTTCACATGTGCAGCTTCTAAGCTCACCTCAGATCTCATTTTGACTTCCTAAAACCCTGAGTGGGCAGAAGAGCAAAGCCGACCGTGGTATGCACAGCTGTACAAAGGGAGCGCGTATTGCTGGTTCCCATCACATGGCTAACTATAGAAGCAAAGACACCACACTGAGCCCCACTCAAGTTTCTGGCCCCTCTCCCATGACCCCCACCCCCACAAATCACAACAAAGCTCAACAGCTGGAAGCCTGATGATCCTCAGTTGCTTCTCCGCCCACAGAGTGCTGGACACTCCCAGAGAAGAGAAAGAGGAGGGAGAGGAAAGAGGGAGAGGAGGTTTCATCAGAGCACAAAATCCTTTCTTTCCAGGCCGATAAAGACGATTTGGTTAAAGCATCTGAAGTTGCTTGTGAAAACTGTTGTTTTGCCAACTGATATTTGTAAGTTATTTCTTCAAAAACTACAGTGCAAAATAGAAGCTATCCAACCATTTTTCTGACAATGTTCTACTGAGATCAGCTAACCTTTTGTATCTTTCCCTAGATAGACCCATACCAGACTTGGGTTGTAGCTTTCTAAAGTCCAGACCAGTCCTTAGGGCTACCGGGCACCATCCTCCAACAAGAGACAGGGTCTAGTCAACATGTGCCAACATCTCTGCCAATCTCAGCCTCAACCTTGACCTCATCACATCCCATAAGATTCACCTCCATTCAATTTCAGCCACGTGCGTCCAAAGCCATCAACCAATCATCACCCGTGCCAATCCTCACCCATGCCAATCCTCACTTCTGAAATCTAGGGTTGTTGTGAGATGTCAGTATCCCTCCCAAACCCCAACCTTCTATCCTCCACAATTCCCTAACTCCTCCTGCCCCTGGTTTCCAACCTCCCTGAGCTCCCAGGCCCCTGGCCTCTCCATTTTCTCCCATTCCCTCAGCTTGCCTCCTTTTTAGAGGCTACAGCTCCTTCTCCATCATATCACTTGCTCTCTTTCTGACACCCCCACTCCTTCCAAGCCACCAATCCCCAATTTTGAATCAATCCAGACCATTCAAACATTTCCGTTCCTGTAACTGGTAAGGCAAGTTTTGCTACAGCAGATCTCTCAACCTTGCAAATTAATGGCACAATTATGATTTCCAGCACAAACTAAGTGCTTGGAGTGACTCAGCAATAATATTTGTACTGTTCCATTGCATATTGCTTCTTCAAAATCTTAAGTCCTCTATGTACCCCGCACCAGCTGGTGAACAGCTTTAAAGGCATCCTGGTCCTGCCCCTGAGCAGCTGTTCAACCTCAGCAAGATGCTTTGTCCGTTTGGGCTGCCGTGGCCTTGTTTATAACATTAGGATAATAACTCCATCCTCACATGACTGTTGCTAGAACTCAGAGAGTTAACATATGAAAGTAGTTTTAATGATGCTTAGAACATAAAAAGTGCCCCCGAAATGCCAGTTCTATTTTATAGAGAAAATGTGAGCTGTTTTTATTCCATTTTTTCCCTTCAGCTCATTCCTCCGGTCCATTCCTATCCACATGCATCTTTCATTCCTTTTGTTCCTTTGGCAGAGAAAGACGCTTCTTTTCATATTTAATTTCTCAGGTTAGCCTCCCCTCTCCTAGATTCTATATTTTGAACCTAGACCTTTAGCCTATAAATTTCCTCAAGTATCTGTCACCTTGAAAGCAGGAAGGAGGAATGTGAGAGAGGAAAGAAAGGAAGAGAACTGAAGACAAGGGAAGAAAACCCCCTTCACCCCTGCCGCCCTCCCAGCTGTCCCCGATTACTTTCTTCCCTTCACAAACCCAGCCTCTTAAGGACCTGTCTACACTGACTGTCTCCTCATCCCTTTTCTCATTCCCACCTGAGTGGAATGGAATTTGCCCCCTGCCTCCCCTACACACCGCTCAAGCTATTTTAGACACCAATGACTCCTAATTGCCAGTGGTGACTCTGCCATCCCTAATTAATTGACCTCTCTGTAGCATTTGGCACTCTCTCTCATTATTGAAACTCTTTCTTCCTTGCATTTCCATGACCAGAGTCCCCCCGGTTTATCCTTTTTCCCTAGAGACCTATACTTCTTACTTTCTTTTGCTAGATCTTTCTTTCTCTGGCCACTCATTAGATGTTGTGTCATTTACTCATTCATTCAACAAACATGCTGAACACTCACCATATCTCAGGTACCATGATAGCTGCTGCGACCAGTTGAGCAGGGACAGCTGGAGCACAACTCCGAGAGGCACCATTCACAGTGAGACCCAACTACTCAGATGTATGAGTGGCGCTTTCTGGAATTGTGCAAGGATTTTATCTCTGACCCATCTCACATCTCTTTATAAACACTCTCCTTGGGTGATTATTTCCAAACACAGGACTTAAGCTGTGAACAATCGCAGTGACACCATAAATAAGACATAGTCCCTGCCCTCACAGTTGTTCTAGAAAAAGATCAGCATGTAACTAGAGTGGAAAAAGAAGGGTACAATGACTAAGATGTGCCCTGGGTATAATATGAACACACCCTAGTTATTCTCCACAATTTTTTGACCCATTTCACACTTCATTCTTTACATGCTCCTTGGGTAATTACATCCAATTATGTCTTGTTCATCCAATCCTGTCATGTTCAACTGAGCCTATTAGCTGATAATGCCCACATTTTGGATTGCTTGCCCAGAATATCTAATTGCCTACCAGACATCTCCACCATGTACCCTATAGGGCACCAAGCACCAAGAATATAAATATGAATAAAGCAGAAGTCTTACCATAAGGCGTGAACCTTACTTCCCACCTGTACCATTTCAACAGACCCCTAGTTTGTCACCCTCTTGGACCTTTCTTCAAGCCTCATTAAGAGATGTAGGTTTGAAACACAAGCTAATTTTATCACCAAAGCCCCCATCCCACCCCCCACTCCTCTGTTTAAAAGCCTTCAAGGAGTACTCTTAGCAGCTAAAGCAAAACTGAAACTCTTTAGTGCAGTACACGAAGACCCTAAATGATCTTGCTCCTGCCGGTTCTTCTGGTCCTACCTGGCATCCAGCCACATACACACCCTGCAGGTCGGCCAGCCCTGACTGCCCTGGAGAACCACACAGGTCTCCCAGTCTAGTGCTACTTCCCCACCTCGGACACTTTGTATGCATTGTGCCTGCTGCTTAGAATTCGCTTCCTCAGCGTGTGCACCTCATAAGTTTCTACACTTCCTTAATGGCCTGAGCAACAAAGGCAGCATTTAGTCCCTCTGGCCCTGAACCAAAGCAGGTGGTCACTTAAGGGACTCATCATCATGCCCTGATTACTTGTCCACACATCTGCCTCCCCTAGGAGATTGTAAGCCTTCGGGTAAGACCCTATCTATTCTCTGTGCGCCTCCAGCACCTGACACAGTGTCTAGCACATGCTGGGTACTCAGCAAACATTTGCCTGATGAAGAGGCAAACTCACTGAGTTATTTTAACATTGCTTAATCTCAATATGTTTTTATTAGGGGCTTTAAAAGTAATTAATTCTATTCCATCTAATTCAAAAGTCTCTTCCCACCTTAAAACTATTAAAACTTTAAAAAAAAACTGAAACTTTAACTTGATGTAGCCTGTATTTGCAGCCAAATAGGTATATGATCATGCAAGAATTTATAAAGAAAGCAGAATGTGCCAGAACGATTCTGAGATGCCAATTTGGATGCATCAGCTATTCAATGTCATTTGAAATTTCTTTTGATTTTTGAAGATTTTATTTATTGATTTATTAAGTAGGCTCTACACTGGGCATGGAGCCCAACACAGGGTTTGAACTCACCACCCTGAGATGTGAGTGAAGATGTTTGACTGAGCCACCCAGGTACCCCCCGATGTCATTTGAAATTTTAATTACAGGGACGCCTAGGTGGCTCAGATGGTTAAGTGTCTGCCTTCGGCTCAGGTCATGATCCCAGAGTCCTGGGATCAAGCACCACATCGGGCTCCTGCCTCAGCGGGGAGCCTGCTTCTCCCTCTCCCTCTGCTCTCCCCCTGCTCATGCTCTCTCACTCTCTCTCTGTATCTCTGTGTCTCAAATGAATAAATAAAAAATCTTTACAAAAAATTTTAATTACACCTTCATCCCTAATAAAATTAGAATATACAGTTGTCTATAATTTTTCTTTTCTGAATGTGGAAGAAGTCAACTGAAAGAAGTAAAAATGAGAGGAAAAAAATGTGTGTTGCTTAAGTTTTTGATACAATGACAAATCCCCTTATCATTAGAACCCCCTAACTATTCAGTAAAATATTTTTGCCAGCGTCTTACTTATGAGCATTTATTTATTCTTTACCATGGTACTTTGACTTTTTCTAAGAGGGTTTATGAGTTTATAAATTATGTTACTACACTGTTGCCTGCTGAGACTTGTAACAGATTTGCCAAACAGCTGGCCAGCACTGAAGGCAGGGTCTGTGTCAATGAAACAAAATAAAGCTTCAGACCCCTGTGGCATGGGGACTTACCTGGGGTCTCACTGGGACCATACCCAGAACCTAGTAGTCACCACTCAAGTCCCACAAGGGAGAATGAAGACATGGGGTCCAGGGATGTCTGGATTTTAAAAATCAAGAAACCGTAATGCTTCTTAACAAATCACTGCAGGTCAAAAATACCGCAATGGCTCTCTCACTACCAAATCCATGAGGCAAACACTCAAGTTTATCTTCTCATTCTATACATCAGTACACATATAGAAGGAGCCCTCTAGGATGTAGGGTAATTCAAAGAAAGAGAAAACTTCCTTGGCTGGTTCCCACAGCCCACGCTCTGACCCCACCTACCTCATACCCCCACCCACCCACATATACACTCATGCTCCAATTCCTTTGACAGTTATGCCCGAGCATATGCAGGGAAATAGCAAACTACAGAGGGAATTTCATTGACCAAAGTGTGAGTACAGAGGGTACCTGACCCAGCACAGCCATTCCTCAGGATCTTATCTTTGACCCACCTCCCACGTCTATCAACACTCTCCTTGGGTGATTACTTCCATACACACAAGACTTAAACTGAGTCTCTATGCAAATAACTCCCAATCTATGCTTCTTGCCCAGAATATCTAACTACTCATTTGACTCTCTCTCTGCACAGGCATAGAGGATAGAAAGTTAATAAGACCAATGTCGTCCCATGCTTTTTCAACACAGGTGTACAGTAGTATTTTGAAACAATTAGGAGCTACCAGAATGACATAAACCAAATTTGGCAGAGAAATGGAAGCAGAAACTTATAAACACGTGGCCTAATCATTTACAAACTTGTTTTCACCAAGAAATCCCTTGTTCAGATAAAATCTTACTTGGAAACCCAAAATGTGAAATCAGGAATAGCACACCTGCTCAGGTTGCAGAAGAGATCACCAAAAGGAAACCAAGCTGGATATAGGACATCTTTCCCCACACTGTCCCCATGCCCCTAACATCCCCTGAGACTCCTTGAAACCCACAGAAATCTGCAAAACACAGTTCAGACTGGTCAAGACCCATGAAAGTGCTACTTTTAATACCAAAATTAACAGTGAAAACACATTTGGGGACAGCTAACTGGTAACAGTGGGTGAGAATTCCCACTACTATTAAAAGTAAAATAAGAACAAATGTCATTAAAAATAAGATCAGTTCTGGGACACCTGGGTGGCTCATTTGGTTAAGCAACTGCCTTTGGCTCAGGTCATGATCCCAAGGTCCTTGCTCAGCGGGGAGCCTACTTCTCCCTCTGTCTGCCGCTCCCCCTGCTTGTGCACACTCTCTCTGTCAAATAAAATCTTAAAAACAACAAAAATGAAGATCACTTCTAAGAAGTCCACTAGATCAGTGTTTTTCACTTGTCTATCACCTTACCACATTTTCTCAAAGACAGTAAAAGCACTTGTATCTTAGAGTTTCTTGTGGAAAAGCCTGAGTGCAAAATCTTTCTAGATTCGTTTTATTAGAGTTTTCCAATCTTTTATAGCTGTCCATTCCACATCTAAGTAGTAGTAGTCTGTTTGTTGATGTTGCTCTTTCTCTTTTTAGCTTCACTGTCTTTGGGGGGGGGGGGTTGAAATAAAATTTACTATTTTAATCATTTTAAAGGCTACAATTCAGTGATTTTTAGTGTACTCACATGTTATAAAGTCATCACCACCACCTAATTCTAGAACAAAGCTATCATCCCAAAAAGAAACCATGTACCCATTGTTAGTCACTCTCAACTTTCCCCACCCCCATACCAGGCCAACCACGGATCTACTTTTTGTCTCCGTGGATTTGCCTATTGTGGACTTATCACACAATATGTGGTCTTTCGCACCTGGCTTCTCTCACTCAGCATAATGTTTTCATGGTTCATCTATGTTGTAGCATGTGTTGACATTGTTTTTAGAAATGACTTACTTTTATGTGCCTATATGACAATTTAGTTTTTATAGAAAAAGCATTCTTTGGCATTTACATTATATCACTTTATGTAATATTCCATTAAAGTGCAAAATGACAATAGCAAGTACTAGTCGAATAAATAGGACTATGAGCAAATACTAATATAAGCATGCACCTGAGTTGATAAAAGCAAAATACACCAATTTATTGTGATGATAGCTATTTCCCACAGTGGCCTCTGTGCTCTGAGCAACAACCAGGAGGGGTGCCAGAGGGAAGGAGAGTAATGGCTAACCCTGAGTTGGGTTTTTTTTAAGATTTATTCATTTATTTTAGAGAGAGAGTCAGAGAAGAGGGAGAGAGAATCCTGAAGCAGACTCCCCGCTGAGCATGGAGCCCGACACAGGGTGGGGCTCAAGGTGGGGCTCAACCCCACCACCCCAAGATCATGACTTGAGCCAAAACCAAGGGTTGACCACTTAACCAACTGAGCCACCCGGGCGCCCCAACCCTGAGTTGTTTTAATGTGGGTCAGTACTCCATTATCCAAGATGGAGGGGGAAGCATGCAGAGTGTAGAAATGGTATTCATTACACAATGGGGGCCATACCTGGCCCCCAAAAGGAAGTCTTCTATAGGTCTTCAAAAAAAAAAAAAAAGCAGAGATATGTTACTATAAAGATAGATATACCCTTCTGCTTCTATAAAGCATTACCATCCTACCTGTCTGTAAAGGAGAAGCTCAAACATGTCCTCTTCTATAAAGTCTTCCCTAAATCTTGATTACTCATAGTGCCTGCATGCATTCTCTCCTCCCCTTTAATTTCCAGAGTACTTATCTACCTCATGGAGCTCATAACCCTTAATGATAGCCAGTCATATAACATCTTTTTTTTCCATACCAGGCTGAAAGCTATTTTAGAGGCAGGTTCTAGGTCTTTGCATCCCCTGCTTCCATCAGCACAGAAAAAGAGGTGCTCAAAACCCAATCTTTATACCAATATTTAATAAGGAGAAGTTCACTATTTATTATTTATTAAGTAAAGAAGGAGCACATTAAATAATTAATTTATTTAGACGTGTAACTTCCTACCTGGCTACAACAACTCACTCCATTCGTCAATGTGGAGTCAAAGAAGGAAAGGAGAGATGAGCCTCTGATGGGGTGAAGTGGGGGGCAACTGAAGAAAATCAACGAATCTGGGTGCCTAGCAGCCGTCAGAAATCGTGACTCTCCTCCAAGTGCTTCACAGAGACCACTTTCAAATAGGACATTGTTAGATCGTGACACTTCCTGATGTCCTTTGATGTAGAATAAATTAAAAACAGACAGAAAATCTTTGTACTCAACATCTCCCAATATCAAATGTGGATTTGGCTTTTCCTCAATTAAATTATTATGCTATGCCACTTTAATGGGTGAGTTTTGAGATATCCTGCAAAGGTTCTCAAAAGCAAATAGCTTCCAAATTAGCGATTTTTAAAAGCAAAGCAATAGGGTAGGTAAAGAATGCATGAACACCACCAAAAGCTGCACTGAATACTTTTTTTGGCTGTATGTGCCTGAAAAACTGCCAAGTTCATTTTGATAAGCCTTTGTTAAAAACAATAAACATGCCTAAGCTTGCAAACCATGCCGTTTTGAAGAAAAAGCAGTTGAGGGAATTAGAAAATACTTAGAACTGGAATGTCTGAATAAAACCTTCCGTGGTAACGGATTTACCAAGAAGTCACAACACTGTAAGGCCTAGGAATATGGAGGGGAGTGGGGGACGACATGTAAAGTGAGAAAAAAATGAGAGCAGAACACCATCTGCATAAATAAATAAGCAGCTACATCTCACACACTGGTACAATCACAGTATACCACACCACCACGAGAGCGCTAACACTACTGAGAAAACGAATCCCCCCGTGCTTCATTAAGTTTAACGTCACCACAGTGATGTGCCTGCACTAAAGGAAATGTAATTTAAGGGACTCCGAATTAACAACATATAAAATAACCAAATGTGGGACCTGCTCTTCGTGTACAGGAGGGTATCAGTTCATAGAAGTCAAAGTAATTCATCTAAATTCCCTTCTTTGTTTTCAATGATTATAAAATCAGCAGGATCAGGGGATTGGAAGGAAGATCATTTGGAATATTTACACTCATTTCCCTACTTTAGGCAAAACCGAAATTCTCTTCTATCTGCCAAACAAAATCCAGGAACATTCTAATGAATGAATGTAACTTGAGCTCCACAGGAACAAATCTCTTTGCTGTGTTCACCGATAGATCCCAAATGCCCAGAACAGCAGCACCAGGCACAGGGTGGGGACTATATAATATAGTAGGTAAAAAAAGATCTCTGTTAAATTGAACTAAATTGAAAAACATAAAAAATGGGCAATGCGTAAAATGCTAAAGAAGTCAGCTTAAAGTCCCCTTCTTAGCTCTGTTATAAGGTCATGGTGTTCATCACAATACGCAAACGCTCCTCATATAAACTCCTTTTCTCAAGTTGGCTCCAAAGTCATACATTATACCTTTTACTCTAACCAATCATCACCATAGGGAGCTGAGATTCCAGGGAGAGATGGGGGTAAATTTAGTTCACCCGTTTTGATTACTTTTCTTCTCTGGATGTTCACCTAGGATATATCTGCATATTCATCACTGTTCAAGAAGAATGTAACTTATTTAAAATTAAGGGTTCATATCTTTTTAATTGTACTACAGAGGTGGTTTGGCTAAATCAACCACTCATTTATTTCAAAACTCCACCAGTTAAAATAAATAAAAAATAAGAACAGGAAAATGATATAGGTGATTCTAGTTCCATCGTTTTTGTTCAAAATGCCTAGCAGCAATATGCTTGGAAAGTGTCACTAAGTGGGAAAGAGGAGGCCTGGATGGTGGTGTTGGTTCCATCACCAATAAACAGTAGGAGTTTAGCCAATCCTTGCTATCAGGAATTTGAGCTTCCTGGCCGGCCAGGTGAAGGGTTTGAATAGATGATCTCTAAAACCCTTTTCAGTTTCCAAGATCCTGTGATTATGTGACCAAATCCAGTCACTTAATTACTACTCCTTATTTTCATCATTAATTTCTTTAACACAGAGACGTTGGGCACCTCAGGAGGGGCAGGCACCATTACCCTAGTATGGCATATGACACTGGTGGGGGAGGGGCGAGACAAACTGCAGGGTCCGTTGATGGTTTTAAAAGCTAGTGATCTCAGATACCTGTGGAGACGGTGTGTTTCTAAATTTGTCAGGCCTTGTCTGTCTCCCTGGGTTAAGCCGGCTGCGCCTTCAGAGTGTCCAGCTCTCAGCAAAGAAACGAATAGGATGAACGAATTAGAGTCCCATCAGAACGGAATGGTTTAACCAGTATTCTGGTAGGTTCCATACGACTCAACATTAAAAAAAAAAAAAGTTGTAAGATGGTCAGACAGCCGAATTGTAAAAACGGAAGGCTAACCAAATAGCCCCAGGACTTACTGGAATCGTGCTTTAAAATTTTGCTTGCCAACACTTCTCCCTGAGTTTGCACGGCAGGGATCACGGCCTTCCTTGAGCACAAGAAACAGCTGAGAAATTAAATTCAGTCAGTTGAGGGTTTTGAAGGCTGGTGTGTTGTTAGCACACCACACGCGAGAAATAAATATTACCTGAGGCAGAAGAAGATTAAGAAAGAAAAAAAAAAGTCACGGAAAGCCCAATCCAGCAGAAAAGCGGTCCCTGTAACACCGGGAAATCTGCCTTTGGAAAGCACAGGAGATGGAGATCAAAGCCGCTTCCTCTTCAGCCACCTGCCCAGAAACCGCTGGAGCGCGGGCCCGACACCGACAGGACGAGGGGGCACATGTCTGTCCCCTAACCGAACCCCCACAGGCGCCCCGAGGGACCCGGGTTGGGGTGGCGGCTCTGGGGGCCGCGGGAGCCACCGAGCGCCCTCCGCCAGCTCCACCACGCCCAGCCCGAGAGCCCCGCCGCCCCGCCGCGCAGCCTACCCCCGGGTCCCCTGAGCCCCCACGCCGCCGGGGAACGGGGAGAGGGACAGCCGCCCGCGGGAGGCTGCGCCCGGGGCAGCCCCGCCGGGCCGGTGCCCACGCCCCGCAGCCCGCCCCGGGCGCACAGCCCCCCTTTCTCCCGGCCCCGGCCCGGCGCCGCCGCGTCCTCACCTCGCGTGGACCGCCGTATCCCGGGCGCTGGCGCGCGGACATGTCCCCCCGGGGCGCACCCACCGGGCCGCCTCCCTGCGCCGTGGCCCCTTCCCGGGCCCCAGCCGCCGCGGTCCGCGCTTCCGAGGGGGCGGGGAGCGCACGGGGCGGAGGCGCCGGCGGGGCTGGGGCCGGGGGGCCCCGCGGGCAGCGCGGGAGGAGGAGAGAGTCGCCGGGAGGAGCCCAGCGCCCGGCCTCCGAAACGCGCCGGCAGGTTCAGCCCCCGCCCCGCCGGCTCCGCCGTGGGCTCTGCGCGGTGGCCGAAAGGGGTTTGTCACTGGGATCCGCTCTGCGTGCCGAGGCTTGGCGCGGGGGGCGGAGGGACACCTCGCGGTTATGTAATGGGTCGGGCGGCCGTGTGCCGAGCCAGCTCGATCCGCGACCGCCCTCCCCTCCCGGGGGTCCGCCGTGACCCTTCTCAGCCGTGCGCGCCCCTGACCCAGGCGAGCGGAGGCGGCCCGGTGTTCTCCAAAAGAACTTTTCCCTGCAGGGTCCACGAGCAAGGTCTGGAGAAGGAATTCAAGGACTCCCTGAGGCGTATCTGCCAGGGACGTGTCTTCTGCCAGCCAGCGCTTCCCAGGTCACAGCACAGGAAACTGAGGCCCCGAAGTGTTAGTTAAAAGCGTTGTCTCTGGGAATTAGATGCGCCTGGATCCAACTCTCCTGAAAAGCTTGTGACCTTGAGCGAGTTAAGTCCCTGAGCCTCAGTTTCTTCACCTGTGAAACGAGAATAATAGTCCACTTCAGGTGTTTGCCGAGAGGACACAAGGAAGGAAAGTGCGGCGCGGGGTATGCACCACGCCCCCCCGTAGACGTTAGTGCTGTTGATTGTGCTGAGGTTCGTCCCCATTCCTCAGATGTTGCCTTAAAGGCGGCGGCGGTCTCAATGACCGCCAGACGCAGCCTCCCGGGTTTGCCCAGAGGTGCCCCACGTAAGGCTAACGTTCCTGTAAACCACTCCGTCAGAAGCAGGTTCTCCGAACTGCCTGTCTGATTCCGGCTTCTTGGGGGCTACACCCTTGCTATTCATCAGCATCGTTGTCATGTGGGAGCTTGCTAGAAATGCGAAATCTGGGGCCCACCCCCAGCACCTTTAAATCATAATCTGCATCTTAACAAGAATCTATAGGTGATTTAGTCAGTGGTTTATCAAAGTTTCAGTAAGAGTTGGATTTCTTGGAAAATTTGAAGAGGGGACTGAAAAGTTACTAAGCAGCAGTCATACTGTACTTCAGGGTTTTTAAAAAATAGACGAGTAAAGCCCTTCCTCATTTTACCCTCTGGCTGTTTTGTTTCTTGTCCTCCCCCTAACCTCCTGCTCTTTATAAATCTGGATTTACGTCCTATTTTCACTGCAAAAACCTCTGCGTTGCATCTAAGTAATGATTAGTGAATCCATGTCTAAAACACACAAAAGAATTAGCAAATATGGCTTGTAAAAGAATTCATTAGCATTGAAAATGGATTCATAAACTAGAGCCTTGGAGAGTCCTGAGCACTCACCTGTGAAGGTCCTTAGGTTCAAGGCTTGAATACTTTTGCATTTCAGAACATTGTTTTGGGTGGCAAATAAGGTCCATTCTCCATTTAAATAACATAGGACAACCAGTTCTTTTAAAAAGTTTTGAAAAAGAAAAAAGTTTTGGAGAAGAGAAAGAAAGCTCACAGGCTTCCTTCTGTCTAACTGAAGTCATCACTCCCAGAGGCTCTAGCAAAGCCCAAAGCATGTACTTTGTTTATTTCATTAAATGCTGTGTGTTTGGGTTTTGTGTTTGTCTTTGATTCTTGGAATGTCCAGATTTAGTTTGCATGATTGTAGCTCTGGCAGAATGATTTCCGTCTTGTGTGAGCGGAGTAATTGCAGATTGTTGAGGAAGAGGAGGGTAATGTTGCCTGGCAGTGCCTGAGTTGGAAAGGTCATTTCCATCTGCCTACCCAAGGCTGTTGCACAAGCTGATGCC
Source organism: Neomonachus schauinslandi (assembly GCF_002201575.2). Lineage (NCBI taxonomy): Eukaryota > Metazoa > Chordata > Mammalia > Carnivora > Phocidae > Neomonachus > Neomonachus schauinslandi. The sequence continues at coordinate 117,826,744 of NC_058408.1, forward strand.
ATGCGGATGGGCTGTGTGGACATGGAGTAGAGGAAGATGGTTAGAGGAGAGGAATCTCCGTTCTCAGAGGCTGGAGGTTTGGAGGAGCTGAGAAGGGGATGAGAAAGATCCTTCTGCTTGCCCTGGAATCCAACCAGGGAGGAAGGGGAAAAGGCAACATTTCTCCTAAAGAGTGCTACCCCATAGAACAGCCTTCAAGGGTGGAAATGTTCTGCATTTGTGCAGTCCATAGGGCTACGAAATGTGGCTATTTACGTTTATATTTTAATGAAAACTCAGGGGTTTTTTGTGTGTGTTTGTGTTTAGCGCTAGTCTGTGGCCATGCTCCATCCCAGCGTGGGGCTAGTAGCCACCGTACTGGGCGGCATATAAAACATTTCCTTCATCACAGAAAGTGTGGCTTCGAGGCCAGGATTTGGATGAGGAAGTGAGCCCCAGTATTCCAGCTTTTCCAAATCCTTGTCAGGACCTCAGCTGTCCTAAGTTGGGTGGAGGAACTGATCATTAAACCGAGGTTACTGGGTCCTCGTGAGGGTCAGAATGGGCTAATCCATAGGATGCACTGAATGTAATTCCCTGCATAGAGTAAACGTGCAAAAAATCTTACCAGTATAAGCATTAATAGTCATTTTGCTGTAAAGAAAAGTTGTTGGGGGGACATAGTCCTACAGTTACATCATTATTAGTTAAATAGACTTTCGCTGACGTGGTTCAGCTGCTCTCCTCCTGCAGTTACCATTTATAGCTCTGCTCCAACCCCTCCCCTCCCCTCCTCCTCCCTGCGCAGAGCTGAGCACTACCTGTACTGTTCTGGCCTGGCGGCTCAGCATACTTGCTCAAATCCCTACCATTTGGGTCCAATAAATAGGAAGTGTGTTAACTAAAGTCATATTGTACCATAGTTCAGGGGAATCAATTTTCAGTTGAGATTCTCGGAAGCGTGACACCTTAGGGTACATTATGGAAGGAATTATTTGTTCCTGTTATTTGGTCAAACAAGGATGTGTGGACTCAGCAGAGAGAAATGAGAACATTGGCTCCAGATAAGTAATACTGGGGGATGTCCACATCAGACCGGAAGCTACCAGAAGCTGGGGGGCTGGGGCCGGCAATTTGAGGCTTTTGCCTAAATAGAATTTGAAAGTTTATTTTCATGACTAATAAAGAGTCTCAGAATAACTGCAAACAGCATAAAAAAAGATGCGAGTATTGTCTGCTGTCAGTTATACAAATCAGGGCAATATGTGGAATGGGAAACAGGGAAATTCTTCCTGGTATGCCAAGAAACGTAGATTTCTGAATGACCTTCTCAAATTCCTATTCTTCTGGCTTCTTTAATAAAATCACATCCTGTGGGCAGCTTTGGGATCCCACTTTCTTGTCATCCTCGGTTCCTTTTTCAGCATTTCTTTTCTTACGAACATTCTCTTAGAATTCAACCCCTAATTCTCTGCTCTCTTTTCTTAACCCATATCCCATGCCCCTCCTGTCATGCCTGCGGCTATAACACCAGCCTGTCAGAGGCGCTTTTCTGGTTCTGACTTCTCTCCAGGGCTTCTCACCAGATCCTCAGTTGACATTGTCATTTAACATCTCCCCACCCCATCGCTTCAAATGTTAACCTATCAGGAACTGAAGTTATCAGTGCACTCTGTGGTTAGCCTCCCCCCAGACTTTCTATTTTCTCTTCTTTGATATCACCACCTTGGTCTTTGGTGCTAAAATTCTCCCATTTCCTGTGACTTGAAACAACGGAATGATTTTAACCCCTCTTTCTTCTTCATGGAGTCATCGTATAACTGAAAGACACTGAATTTGGAATCAAAAAACCAAAGTAAAAACCCCATTTTTGCCGCTCCTTGGTAGGATGAACTTAGGAAATTTCTTAAGCCTCGTGTTTCTCATCTATAAAATTAGACCAACAGTACCTTTCAAAAAATATGTCTTGAGCAGCTATTTATCCCAGGCTCTGTGCTGATCAGGTTAGATTCTCACCCTCTGCATTAATTACATTTTGGACCTGATAAGTCATCGTGAGGATGCTCTGTGCATTGTAAGATGTTTAGCAGCATCCCTGGTCTTTACCCATTAGATGCCAGCAGTAACCCTCTGGTCATGGCAATCCCAGTTGTCTGCAGACATTGCCACGTGTCCCCTGGGCAGGGACAAAATCACCTCCTGTTAGCAACCCTGGGTTAAAGGAATTCTGGGAGGAGCAGAAGTGCCATTCTCTCTGGGTCTGTGAGGATTCCATGGGACAATGGGCATGAGGGCAGCCAGCACAGAGCCTGACCAGGTCAACATCAGCAGAACATGGATAGCCACTCATTCATGGAGCTCTGTCAAGTGGAGGTATTTTCTGAAGATCACAGTTGAAAAACATTTTCAGAAAAAAATTAATTTAGATTGTGTTGTTCTACATTCTTATTCCATCCTAGCAAATACCGTTTTTGAATTTAAGCAACAATAAAACAAATTTCTTACATTAGGTTTTCTTAATAATTTTGTTCTCTCCCTATCTATTCTTACTGATCTCCAGACTCGATTCCCTTATGCATAGCTCACTAGAATTACTAGACTTCCATTAGTTTAGTATTCCCTAACTCCTGCCCATCTGGACAACTAGCCTTCCCGATACCGTTCATGCCCTACATTCTTTCTGCTGGAACTCTGGTAGTTCCTGTTTCCCTTATTTACTTTCACTGAAATGGAACTCCTCTGTTGGTTGGCCAAAGTTCTCTTCTATCCAGCCTTCCTATCCATCCTTCATCATCATGCCCCGCACCTGTCACTCTGTGTCATAGCCTCCTTCTTGTTCTGTCAGGTCATCATGCACATTCCTGCCCCCTGTTCTTTCACCCACACTTTTCCTCATACCTGGATTTTTGCTTCCTCTCTCTCTCTCTCTCTCTTTCTCTGCTGCCTTTATAGACTTGATAACATCCTTCAAGGTTCCATTCAAATTCCAACTTCTACTGATGTTCATAACTTCCTTTGAAAGGCATCAAAAAAAAAAAAAAGATAGGTGAAACGTTGGATGGAGGGAGAGAGAGAGTTGGAGAGTCAGGTGATAAAGCAATTTAGTTAAGTGTTCGTCTAGAATCTAGGAAGCAGCAGATGTATAATTTTTCAACTTTTTCTCTGTTTGAAAATTGTCCTAATAAAAATAAATGGGATAAAATAAAAATATAAAACAAACATATTAAAGCCTTCCCATCTAACTCTAGCCCATAGTGATTTAGGATTTAGGCTCTGCTGGGGCACCTGGGTGGCTCAGGTAAGTGGCTGCCTTCTGCTCAGGTCATGATCCCAGGGTCCTGGGATCGAGCCCCGCATCGGGCTCCCTGCTCCGTGGAGAGCCTGCCTCTCCCCCTCCCTCTGCCTTCCTCTCTGCCTACTTGTGCTCTCTCTCTCCCTCTCTGTGTCAAATAAATAAATAAAATCTAAAAAAAGAAAAAAAAGGATTTAGGCTCTGCTGTTAGGTAGATCTGAATTCAGAGCCAGCTCCACCTCTTGCTGGCTGAGTGACCTTGGGCGGGTCACACACGAATGCAAAACTTCAGCCTCTTCACCTATAAAACGATATAAGAACACCTTCCGTGTGGGACTGTTGCCGCAGTTAAATGAGACATACACTTCTGTGGTGCCTATAGCCCAGGAACTGACCCACAGCGAGGACTTAATAAAGGTTCGTGGAACTGTTCACAGTAGGCAGGTATGGAAACCACCTGAGTATCTGTCAGTGAGAATGGATAAAGAAAATGTGGTATGTATTTATAAAATGGAATATTATTCAGCCATAAAAAGGGAACGAGATCCTGCCATTTGGAACAACATGGATGAACCCGGAGGACATCATGCTATGTGAAATAAGCCAGACACAGAAAGACAATTACTGTCTGATCTCACTTACATGTAGAATCTAGAACATTCAAACTCACAGAAGCAGAGAGTAGAATGGTGGTTGCCATTGTCAGTGGTGGAAGAAATGAATATAAACTTTTGCTTATGAGTAAGCTCTGGGAATCCAATGTACAGCATGGCCACGATAGTTAATAGTACTCTATTATATATTAGAATTTGCTGAGCGAGTAGATCTTAAGTGTTCTCACCACATACAAGAAAGGTAACAACTTGATATGATGGATGTTTTATTAGCTTGATTGTGGTAATCATTTCATAAAGTATGCATATATCACATCATCATGTTGTTCACATTAGATCAATTTTTATTTGTCAATCATACCTCAGTAAAGCTGGGGGGAAATTAAGATAGGTGTTAGCTGAAAATAACAAACACTCCTCCCTTAAGCACATAGAGGGTGGGCTCTTTGGTGGCAGGAAGCCTGTCTCATGCTAGCAGAGTAGGAATTTCAAGAAATCTTTGCAGAATGAGTGAAGGTAGCTATGCATTACCTTGTTTGTTTACCTCTGCTGTTCTTCCTCCGGTAGATTCATTCAATTACTATTTATAAAGCATTTACTCTGAACAAAGTCAGCAACCATGGGCAGTGGTTGATAGCCTCAGTCTATTTGATAGCCTCAGACTTAACCCAATCCTTTCTCCATGACATCAACAGTCTCCCTGGCTCAGAGCTGCTGTGTGTGCAATGCGAGTGTTCTCTGACGCAGCTAAGACTCCTTCAGGGAACACATCTGGATGGAAATGCGTTTCCATAAAGAATACGGAGGAGAGAAAAGCTACTGGTTTTGGCACCCAACCAGATGTGGAGTATGGAAAAAAGGGGGTGAGAAATTCCCCAGGACCTGGCCCACAGACGTCATGACCTACCCTTTCTTGCTTCCACTGAGTAGCACAAGGCCCTACTGATTTTAGTAATATTGAGCTTTGTTTCTCAGTGAATTTATTCAAAATCTTTCAAGTTATTGCTGAACTTTTGTGTCATTTTTGCCCAAAGGATGTGTTTGGTTTTAGCATTTTGGTTCTCCAAATTAAATTTAAATAAAATTATTTAATGTCCATAATGTTCACAGCTGGTATACAATTCTTTCCCACCTCTGCATGGCTGGAGGGAGAGTGGGAGGGATTTACTGAATTCCTCCAGGGCTCCAGGCCCTGTGTTTTTTCGTTCATTCTTACAGTGCCAATTTTCCAAGTGAGAGAAAGTGGCTCAGAGTTTTGGGGAGCAAGAATTCCTGTAACCTTCTCTCGGTCCTTCTAGCTGGACTAAGAATCAAATCAACATGAGACAGATTAACAAGAGAAAATCAAATGTATTAGTGTACTTCTGGGGAATCCACACAGACATGGAAATTCTGAAGACAGTCAGGCAAGATGAGATATATTTGTCTTCCTGCACTGAGGAGAAGGGGTAGGGATCTGGAGCTTCAGAGACAAGGAATGCAAGTCACAGGGAAATAAGAAGAAGAGCAGATGTTTGGTATGTCAATGTTTGCCCTGCCATACAGATGGTCACGTAGATAAAATTTACCTCTGCCAATAACCCTTATTCTGGGAAAGACCCTCCCCCACCCACCCCCAATTTACATTCTTCTATGCAGTTAACAGAGGGGCAAAAGTGTCTCAAGCCTGTAGGGTCTAGAATTGCCTTTAGCTCAAAATAATCTTCATACCGGAGCAGCTCATCTCTGGGCAGCCTGCCCTCAGCCCCTACACGGTGGTTAAACGAATTGCCCAATATCGTGCAACTAGGAAGCCGCGCTGGTCTGCGGAACCTGGTCTAAGACTCGATACAAAAACAGCTGTCTCTCTCTCCACCTGTTTCCATACCCTTTGTGATGTGAATTTGTGTCTTCCCCATCCCTGTTGCCCCAGCCCTTGAATCAGGGCTAGTCTGATGATTGTTTTAGCCAGTGGGAAAGAGGAATAGCAGTGCCTTCTTCTGAATCTCTCTCTCTCTCTCTCTTTTTAAAGATTTTATTTGTTTATTTGAGAGAGAGAGAGAATGAGTTGGGGTGGAGAGGGGCAGACTCCCCCGCTGAGCAGGGAGCCCAATGTGGGGCTTGATCCCAGGACCCTGAGATCATGATCGGAGCTGAAGGCAACCACTCAACCAAGCCACCCGGACGCCCTGGGGCCATTTCTGAGTCTTAAGGAGCCATGCCCCCTCCTGGCACTCTCTCTCTCTCTCTCAACACTGCATGGCCACAAGAACAAGCCTGGGCTAGCCTGCAGGATGATGGGAGAATACAGTTCAGCCACCTTAGCCAAGGCCCCAGACACAAGGAGAGCCAAGCCAAGATCAGCAAAACTGGCTACTATCCCCGCAGCTGGCTTCAGGTGCACTAGGGAGCCCACCGAGAACAGCTCAGATCAGCCGAACTGCCCAGCCAACCCACACACTCATACACAAAAATAAAGGCTTACCGTCGTAGCCACTGAGGTGTTGTGGTTGTTTGTCACGCAGCATCATTTAACCAAGGAACAATATAAATTCACAATGCCGGCAGATCTTGTATGTACCTGCCAATAGCATGAAGGTATCCGGTTTTGCAAACATATCTATCAGAAGTCCTTTCTCCCCGAGTTTTTATCATGCTATTTTGTTCTTTTCAATTACTCAAGGAGGAAAAACACGTTGTGAGCAATACACTTGAAAAGAAATAATTTGCGGTTAGTGGGTCAATTGAATGAGCGACTAAATTGCAAACAGAACCACAGTGGGTGTCTCTCCTTCATTTCTATCATCAGACAAATCCTGTGCAAACAAACCCACCAGTAGTTTTGAATGTCTGGTCTTTATAGGCACTAAGCACAGTACAGTAACGTTTTAAGACATGGTTCCTGTCTTCAAGGAATTTACGAGTAGTAGCTATGAAATGAAAGAAACTGAATAACAATAAAAGATTTCGAGAACGCTGTACCACAACCTTATATCTCAGAAAGAAAAGAGCATGATCATTTTGAAAAAGGAAGTCAACACTTGCTAGAACTCAGAAGTGGAAGGCTTGGCAGAGAACTGCCTAGGTGGGGGCTGACTTTACAGGTGGGGCTGGAACTCTTTCTGGGAGCCTTTCAATAAGCAGCGAGGAGGGCTGTCTTGGTAGGCGCAACGACAGGTAATAATATTAGCAAAGGGAAAGTGCAAGGTGTATTTGGCAGAGAGTAAATAAGTCCTTTTGATGAGAGCAGAGAAAATCAATAGGACAAAGTGCCTGATGAGATACGAAGTGGAAGAGACGTGAGGAGTGTGTGTGTCTCCAGCCAGGAGGATGGTGATCATTAACAGAGACAGAAGTTAGGAGGTAGCAGCTGGTGAACTCTTCCATATTAGATGCGGAGCTTGAGGCGGGAGTGAAATGTTCAGCAGGCTGTTGAAAATTCAGGTCAGGGGCCAAGGGGAAAGGTCAAAATTAGAGATATGGCTTGAAAGTCTTCAGTGCAAGCAAGCCAAGGTGAAACCAGAGCAGAAGGGCAAGGACTGGATCTCGGGGAATGTCCGCAATGTCTAGGAGGGGAGATAAGAAAGATGTACAGCTGACCGCTAAGCAGGATGTAACAAGTACCAGAGAAGTCATAGAAGTGTGATAACCATTCAGAGAAGGGACAGAGATACACACCAGCAGAGCGGAAACGTTCTCTTCCAAGAGAAGAATGAGTGATAATGGGACCGCGCGGCTTCTGCTAAGTAATTTGGAGGGATGCATGGTTCTGGCTGGACAGCTCACCTGCTAACAACAGAAACACAGTAGAGACTGATTACACTTATTTGCAAAAACCAAAACCAAAACCAAAACCACACAACAGAAAACAAAAACCATCCAGCTTTGTTTGGGGCTGATTTACCCTTTTTGACCCTCTGTGTTGATCTTCTTAATGGATTAATTAGCATGTTTCTGCTTCACCTTTATTCATTTTAATAAATTCAGCAAGTGTCAATTGAAGAACATATTTGATGGGGATAAAGCCAATCCAACAAAATAAAGTATCAAGGGAAACAAACAGTGGCCAGATCCTTTTTAAGTTTCTTTTTAGTTTTTTATATGCTGTAAGTATATCTGCAATGTTCTATAAGCTGCACTTTGGGGTACTGTTGTATCTACGGCCTTCAGCAGAAACACGTATTTACACAGCCATATTACTTACTTCTTGTGGTTACGGATGAGAGCGCTGAATCCTAACCACTAGACCATCAGGGATCTTGTGGTTATGGATGATGCTATGATAACATCATTAAGTTAAGAAAGTACAATTCAGGGGCACCTGGCGGGCTCTGTCGGTAGACCATGCGACTCTTGATCTCGGGTCGTGAGTTCAAGCCCCATGCTGGGTGTGCAGACTACCTTAAAAAAAAAAAAAAAAAAAGGAAAGAAAAAAAGAAAGTACAATTCATCCCAACCAGTGGAAGAACCACTGGTAGAGATTCTAGGAATATAAATAACAGCCTTTGGTTCTATTGTATTTCAGTAGAGTGTGAAGAACAGAAAAGCACAAAGTCAAAAAAAAAAAAGCGCTCCTTTAAAAAAAGAAAAAGCTTACAAAAAGGAGCCAGAAGTCTGCCAGCAAACTGCTTGCCAGTTGCTTTAAAGTATTTCTACCCGACAATCTGCAGGTTGGTTGAAAGCAGTGGCTATGTAGTTCTTATCAGCAGACACATCCCTATTAACCATCTCGATCTGTATCTGCTCTAAGTGTTCTGATCCAGGAACCCTACACAGAGGAACCAGTATTTAACAAGCTTTCCAAGTGGCTCAGCACCGTAAAAACTGAAAACCATACGTGGGTACCCTAGGGAGACCCAAGGGCGGTTGGAAAGGAGGAAGGCACCCCAGCAGACTGGGCCCAGCCGGTCCCTTTGTCTTTTCTTCCTCCTTAAGTGGAGCAGCTCTATTTATGGTATTATTGTATTGGGATTCCATGCATTCCATTTATCAGGCCAAGCCATCCCTCACCTCCCCCATCAATCCATCACCAAGTCCTGCCAATCACCTCATCAAAACATAACACCCAATCTGCCTCACTTGTTTCCTGCACTGCCCACAGCCCAACCCAGCCTGCCATCTGGTCTTCTACTCCTCCTAACCCATCTACTTGTGTCTGCTCTTAGCCTCCTCCGGGCCAGTCCCATTAGAGCACCAAGAATATTTTTCTCAAAACTTTAAGTGAGATCACATTGCCTTGTAGCTGAAAATCCTTTTGTGGCTCCCAAAGCCCTAAAACAAAATCCGGGCTCCTCCGAACATGGCCCGTGAGGGTGTCTGACCCCGCACGTCATCTGGTGCCACCTCCCATGTCTCGCTATAACTGTGGCCACACTGGGTTTTTTTCTCAGCATCAAGCCAAGGAAGTAAGAGGCCTTTGCATTTCCTCTTGCTTCTGCCTGTAAAGCTCTGCATCTTGTTCTGCAAAGACCTCAGCTTAAGTGCCATCTCCCCAAAGGTCTTCCGAGACCATTCTATTTAAACTCAATCTCCCTGATTCTCCATTATTCTCCATCTTAGCATATTTTTTCCTTCATATTTTTTTTTGCAACTTGAGTTTTTTGTTGCTGTTTGTTTTCATTTTGTTCGGTTCTAAACTAAAAGCTCAATGTGAACAGGAACCCTGTCCATCATGCTCACCATGTGTCTCTGGCATCATGCTTACCATGGTGCCTGGCATATATTAGGAACTTAATTATTGAATGAATGGATAAAAGGACCCAAAGTTTTCAAGGTGCAGAAGTCCCTGATTTAGACAAGTTAGAAACTTTCATTTTGGATGGGGTGAGTGTGCATTCATAAATTAAATGCCATTCTGCAGTTATCTCAGTGCCTAAAATTCCCAAGCCCATAGGATGCCTGGCTGATTCATTTGGTAAAGCGGGCAACTTTTGATCTCAGGGTTGTGAGTTTGAGCCCCACGTTGGGTGTGGACATTACTTAAAAATAAAATTAAAAAAAAAATTCCCAAGCCTTTTGCTCTTCCAGACTAGTGGAGCTAGATCATGTTGTTGTCGGGGAAACTTCCATGAAGCTAAAAGCTTGTTTTGCCCCTTATGAAGAGAGATTCATTAATGTTCATCTGTAAGTACAAAGATAATCACAATAAGAAATAAGAGGAGTTAGAGCTCTTTGTGGGAGAATGCCAACTGATTACACAGCATGTGTGAATAATACTTATTATGGTTATTAAAACCCATGAATCACATGAAGTCTCATTTTAAAACTATGGGCATTTGGCCAAGAACATTATGACAATCTATTTTGGAGTTAAACATCATCATCTGGGGAGGGTCTAGAGCAGTTAGATTTGGCTGCTTGCCAAGTATGGTGCAAGCACACACTGCATTTCCCACCACTGATGGAAATGGATGCATGAGGAGAGAGAGCTTTATCACACTCGGAGGGGTGGCAGAGGGTGGGGACCACGAGAACCAGCTCTAAGGTCCTTTCCGAGTGCTTCTGATTTCTCAGTTCCACCTAAGCCGATTCAGCCCGACTAAACAAACGGTTATTGAGGGCCCCCTGAGCACCAGAAACCATGCTGGGAATATGACAGTGAGCATTTAGACATCCACTCTGCCCTACCAGAAAAAATAGGAGGTGAACAAGATTTAGCAAAACTAGAGGATGATGTCAGCACTTGGCTCTCGCCTCGGATTATCAAGACACAAGAATTAGCCATGTGGAGTGAACAATCAAAAAAATGGAACTTTCTTGAATGGTACCAAAATATTTTTAGTTCCTGTTTCCATGAAACAACCCCCTAATGCATTGGAAATGGCCCCAGGATTTGAAGCCCCAGCTGCCTTCTGAATGTTTCTTCAAGCTCCTCACCAGACCCACATGGGTTCTCACCAGACCCTTGTGTTCCCTGTGTGATACGGAGATTGCTTTCTTAATTTAATAGTAAACTCCATATGCACTTCTCTTACTGTTTTGTGAAATCATACAACGGCCGACTTACCCAGAATTTCTCGATATGTTACCCGGCAGCTGGCCTCCCATACGTGGCTATGCTCGTGTTAGGTCTGACAGCACCATCAGGGTGCCCATTGGAACCCATGGCAACCACTGGAGCGCATCTTTTGCTTTCGTACTAGCCCCTCGGCGATAATCATCATTTTCCACATTAGGTACTATGTTCATCGTTAGGATAGATCACACTCTGCATCGTCCCAGCACCAACATTGCCAAGTAGCATGGCTCCTTTCAAGCCCAACTTATTTAAAGTTGACAGGCGTTCTCCCATAGTTGTCAGGCATTTCCTCCACTTTTTTCATGTTTTACTACTGAATGGAAAGAATAGGGATGTTGGGCAAATCATTAATTTCTGAGTCTGTTATTTGCTCCTTGAAATTAGAGGATTGAATTAGGTTGGAGATTAAACTCCTGGGCAGTGAGGCAAATTTAGCTCTCAGCTGAGCTCTTGGATTGGCCCTCACAGCATTAAAAAAAATTTCATTCATAGGCACCCTTCTAAAATTGGACAATTTCCCATGAAATTCCAGATTCGTGGTTTCTTTTGCAAAATCCAAATCTGACTTCCCTGGAAAATTCTGGCCTCAGCGACTCCCTTCCCCGTCTCGCTTGCTTCTCACATTCACAAATAGGAAGGCCCAGCTCGCCCAGCTCATTCCTCTTCTGTAGCACCTGAAGATGATGGTGTGCACGCCCTGTTCCTGGGTTCTTGGAATCCACTCTTCTGAGAGCTGTTCTTTCTGTTAGCTGACCCGACGAAAAGGGTGTGCGCTGAGGGGAGTGGGGTTTTGGTTGTAAAAAAAAAAAAGAGAGAGAGAGAGAAGAAAATTCTAGCTCGAGCTGATGGGGAGGGAGTGGTCTTTAAATTGGATGCTGCTCTTCATTTAATGCCAGTTCCCACCTGGCCCATTTTATGTATTTATAGTATCTGTCTGGCCCCTCTAGGCATCTGAATTTCCACAAGATAATCTCTAAATCCCTGTCCCTCTAAATACATCTAGATATTTCTAAGATATTCTTTCAAGGGTGTTGAGCCTCTGCAAACAGGTACATCCCTCTCTCCCTGTCCTGACAGAATATCCCCCAGGCTAAACACAAAGATACAATTATTATCTGTCTTCCTCACTTAATTCCCCAGAAACTAGAAAAAATCCCTAGCACCTACAAGGCACTCAGTAAATATTTGTAAAATGAAGTATTCAGGGTTAGCAATTACCTTTGGAAAGTGTCCACAGTGATTAACCGAGCAAACTAGTGTTTCAGAGGGCCAACATAATCACCTTAATTGCAATATCATTATATTTTATGTTACCCAATAGAGAGGGATAACCAGTTTAAATTGCTTTGATTTAAATCTTTTGTCGTTTAAACTCTCAAAGTCTTGGGTACAAACACGGTCAAGCTTTTAGATTTTATTTTAATTTCTATGGAAAGAATAGGTATATATTCCAGGCAGTAATGAAGCAAAAACCGAGAGCCTGAGCCTTAAAGAAATGAAGAACTTGCTTCCTTGACTAAAAGTAGGCTTAAAAAGTGCATTTTCCTCAAGCAAGTTTTCTGAACCGAGCCAGGGTGGGGCTAAGCGACACAACACTGCCCCCTTGTGTTCACTGCTGGAACTTACATGGCCTTTCCACGCCGACACCTGAGAGACCGTCAACACTTTGGCAAACCAGGCACAGGGCAAGGTGCTAGCGAGCGATAATGAGCAAACCCCACGCAGCTCCGGAGATCTCGTGGCGGCAATGTTCATCTTTCAAATACATATGGAATTTGTATTTCAAATACATATTCTGGAGGAAAGGCTGTCGTTCTTTGAAAATGATTCAGCTTTATTTCCCACCTCCTAAGATAATTAGCATAACATAACTCAATTTACTGAGAGCCTTCTACGCTCAGGTGCTGTGCTAAACAGTCCTCATGCATTAGCTCATCTAATCCTCTCAAAATCTATGCACAGGCGGTTCGCAGATAAATAATTTTCACAAGAACAGAGAGCTTGTAGGGGGTGGTACTAAGATGTTTAATGTTTAACTCTTATATTCCTCATTGAAAAAAAAAATCATAAACAACCCAAGATAGCATAACAGTGTTCCCCAAATATGAGGTATGTGTGAACTCCTTTTAAAGGAATAAAAAATTCTCACAGATTTCTCCATCACTACTTCCCAGGATCAACTTAAATTCTTTTTAAAAGTTTTTATTTAAATTCCAGTTAGTTGGGGCGCCTGAGTGGTTCAGTCGGTTGGGCGTCTGCCTTCGGCTCTGGTCACGATCTCAGGGTCCTGGGATGGAGTCCCGCATCGGGCTCCCTGCTCAGCGGGGAGCCTGCTTCTCCCTCTCCCTCTGTCTCCCGCCTTGTGCTCTCACTCTCTCTGTGTCAAATAAATAAAATCTTAAAAAAAATTCTTAAAAAAAAATAAATTCCAGGTAGTTAGCATACTGCGTTATATTAGTTTCAGGTGTACAATATAGTGATTCGACACTTCATACAACAGCAGGTTCTCATCACCAAAAGTGCACTCCTTAATTCCCATCACCTATTTCCCCCATGCCCCCACTCCCGCCCATCTCCCCTCTGGTAACCATCAGTGTGTTCTCTATAGTTAAGAGTCTGTTTCAGGGCGCCTGGGTGGCTCAGTCAGTTAAGCGTCTGCCTTCAGCTCAGGTCATGATCCCAAAGTCCTGGGATCAAGTCCTGCATCGGGCTCCAGCCTGCTTCTCCCTCTCCCCCTCCCCCTGCTTGTGTTCCCTCTCTCGCTGTGTCTCTGTCAAATAAATAAATCTTTTAAAAAAAAAAAAGTCTGTTTCTTGGTTTGCCTCTCTTTTTCCCCCTCTTTGCTCATTTCTTTTGTTTCTTAAATTCCACTTATGAGTCAAGTCGTATGGTATTTGTCTTTCTCTGATTTATTTCACTTAGCATAATACTCTCTAGCTCCATCCACATCTTTGCAAATGGCAAGATTTCATTCTTTTTGATGGCTGAGTAATATTCCATTGTATATCTATGCCACATCTTTATCCATTCACAGTCAATGTTCATTTGGGCTGGTTCCATAATTTGGCTATTGTAGATAATGCCGCTATAAACATGAGGGTGCATGGACCCTTTTGAATTAATATTTCTGTATTCTTTGGGTAAATACCTAGTAGTGCAGCTGCTGGATGGTAGGGTAGTTCTAATTTTAACTTTTTCAGGAAGCTCCATACTGTTTTCCAGAGTGGCTGCACCAGCTTGCATTCCCACCAACAGGGCACGAGAGTCCCCCTTTCTCCGCATCCTCGCCAACACCTGTTGTTTTCTGCATTAATTTTAGCCATTCTGACTGGTGTGAGGTGGTATCTCGTTGTGGTTTCAATTTGTATTTCCCTGATGATGAGTGATGTTGAGCATCTTTTAGGAGCAACTTAAATCATTTTGATCGTAGTGCTGGCTGCTTCAGTACACAGGAAGAGGTCAGGTAAGAACTCCGTATGTCTTTAGTTTCGACATGACTATACAGCGAAAACAAATGTACAAACATGAATGAAAGTATCAATGAGATGTATTGTCATAACTTCAAATTAACAGCAATGATGTGGCACTCATTTAAAAATAAAATATGTGAGTTGCCTGGCACATGACAGGCTCTGTTCCCATCCCTGGGGGTAGAGCCGCAGAGATAAGCAACAGGCAGATAACAAGTATACAGTATGTCAGGGAGTAATGAGTGCCACGGCGGGAGACAGCACAGGGAAAATGGCTGACAGGATGGTCAGGGAAGTGGCGCTTAGGCAGAAACTGGAAGGAGATGAGGGAGTGGCCTGTGCCTATCTGCAGGGACAGCATCCCAAAGGAGCCTGCGACCAAGGAACAGACCTGGAGTTTGGAGTGTGTTTGGTGTCTTGGAGGAAAGGCAAGGAGGCCAGTGGGATTGGAACAGGGAGGGAGTTGTAGGAAATGAGGTGGGGTCAGGCCAAGGCAAAGTATACGCCACACAATGATGTCGGCTGAAATTACCTCTTGGATTCATCTCCTACGGCTGCCCAAGCAATGTTACTCCCTTGTACACAGCCATTTACAGTTCTGCAAATAGATTGTACTCACTCAGCCTTCCGTGCCTTCTTTGCTTATCTAGGCGGACTCCTTCCCACATCAAGTCAAGCTTCATCGTGGCCTGCCCTGGAAAGCCTCCCCCACCCTGATTAGGCAAGCATCCCTTCAGGATACCTTGACACCTTGTGCAAACTCTGTCCTGTCCTCCTTCCATCCCTGCGTCCTAGCTCGTGGCTTTATTTATCTGCCTGACATGCTAGAAAACAAGCTTCTCCAGAGCAAGAAGCTTTCTCTCTTTTTTCCTTTCAATATCTTCAATGCATAAATACCCATGTGGTCATAATAGATCATTAAGATAGACAATGTTTGTTGAATGAATAAATAATATCAGTTATCACTCATTTTTTATTTTACTTTTTTTAAGATTTTATTTATTTATTTGTCAGAGAGAGAGAGAGCATGAGCAGGGGGAGCGGCAGGAAGAGGGAGAGGGACAAGTAGGTCCCCTGCTGAGCAAGGAGCCCGATGCGGGGCTCGATCCCAGGACCCTGGGATCATGACCTGAGCTGAAGGCAGACGCTTAACCGACTGAGCCACCCAGGCACCCCAGTAATCACTCATTTTAATAATACCAACCCAGACTGTAACACTTGCTTGCATGCTGGCCTATGGTACAATTGTGAAGGGGCACTAGGTGCCAGGCGTTGAACTGAATTAGACACATTATCATTGGTCATTATTCATTATCTTCCAGCAATCCTACAAATTAGATATTATGATTCTTACCTTTAATTGTAAGAAAGATAAAATGAGACAGGTTAAACAACTTACATTCTACCACCCAGAGCCAGGATTTGAATCCAGATTTATCTAAATCCAAAACGACACCAAGCTGTAAATTGGACACATGTGGATTAGGAACTGCATTTGGTATAATTTTCCAAACTCCTTGAGAAATAAGTATCATCCATAAGAGATTTATAGAACAACTTTCCATACTGTACTTACATTGCTTGACATCACTGTGGTTTGTTTTTTTTTTTTATTTGACAGAGAGAGACACAGCGAGAGAGGGAACACAAGCAGGGGGAGTGGGAGAGGGAGAAGCAGGCTCTCCGCTGAGCAGGGAGCCCGATGCGGGGCTCGATCCCAGGACCCTGGGATCATGACCTGAGCCGAAGGCAGATGCTTAACGACTGAGCCACCCAGGCGCCCCGACATCACTGTGGTTTTTAAGGAAGAAAGATGGAAGGTCACCTGCCAATCACTCAGTCTTTGTGAAGATGTTGGCATAGTTTACCACAAGGAATATAGGAGGAGCATCTGGAACTGAGGTGACATGAGGACATGAAGACAACGGATCCTACAGAAGTGTTGATTCTGCAGGGGAACATGGACGAATTTCCTCTGCAAAAGGACCCAGTGAGGTGAGTAGTAACATCGTCTCACTTTACAAGTCAGCAACCAGGGCATGGAAAGATTACTCTGTTCCTAACCATCCACAGGTAAAATGGGGGACACCGGCTGACTGCTCGGTCATGCCATCTCTTAATGACCACAGCTAGCCCTGAGGCCCCTAAAAATACCTCTACAGAGTGTTCATCGTGCAAGGATGCCCCCCCCCAAAGAAGCCTGGGGACAGAAATCCAATTCCCCCTCAGCTTGTCACCCTGTGGGTCCGCTGAGCTGCATCTGCCCAGAGAGGTGCTTACCTAATTAGCACAAAGGGGCTCTGAGCCAGGTATGGAGTTGAATGCTTTGAGTGGATTTAATCTCTTTGAATCCATTTGCCCCACACCTCCACCCAGTCTGCTTTCAAGATCCCA
Source organism: Neomonachus schauinslandi (assembly GCF_002201575.2). NCBI lineage: Eukaryota > Metazoa > Chordata > Mammalia > Carnivora > Phocidae > Neomonachus > Neomonachus schauinslandi. Next base: position 117,843,490 of record NC_058408.1, read on the forward strand.
GTGTTTCCTACACATGCAAAGAACTCCGTATTACTTACATTTTAAGAAATTCAGGTCACATGAATCACTTGCAAACCTACCTATGAACACCACTGGCTTGCTTTGGTTTTATCTGCCAAAAGATGATTATAGATGTTAACTGCTTGTGTAGCTTTTAACTAAGCCACTAGATCAACTAGGGGAGAATTTCTAACTTTGAAATAGACCTTTAATAATTTAAAAACATAACTGTTTTAAACTTGTATTTTATGCATTTTAGTACTAATGTATTTATTCACTTATGCATTCAATAAACACTTCGTGTTTGTTCATTTTATTTTTTATTTGAAGGCCAGGCACTATTTGGTCATGAGAATCCAATAAATAAAACACTTGTTACCTTAAAGAAATTTGTAGCCCAGGTGCCTGGCTGGCTCAGTTGGTAGAGCATCTTGATCTCAAGGTTGTGAGCTCCAGCCCCACGTTGGGTGTAGAGATTACTTTAAAATGAAGAAAGAGAGAGAGAGGGAGGGAGGGAGGGAAAGAAGGGGGAGAGAGGGAGGGAGGAAAGAAAGAAAGAAGGAAGGAAGGAAAGAAAGACAGAAAGAAAAGAAGGAAAGAATCCTAGTCAAATAAGAGAGAAATATAGGGGCTAGAACTCATGTATTTGTTTACCATTATATACTTAAGGCTTGTTGTATGTCAAACTCTGTTGGGCACTAAACTAACGGTAGAAAGAAGCTTTGAACTGTTATCACCAGATAGGACAAATGCTTCTCGTACTAAGAAATATTGTTAGTCAAGTCAAAGTTACCTCATCTAAACAAACTAAACACACTAGGAATTTCCAGTACAGAGGTCACTTACTTAAAATTGCTGTAGTTACCTCATAGAATCTCAAACCACTCTCTCTGATGGTAGTCTCAGAGAAATGCTCAAAATGGAATTGCTTTTTAAATTGTTAAAATTCCTTTTTTTTTCTTTTTTTTTTTTTAAAGTAATCTCTACACCCACCATGGGGCTCGAACTCAGGACACCGAGATAAAAAATCACACGCTCTACCGACTGAACCAGCCAGGCACCCCCAAATTCTTAAAATTCTTGATAAGCTCTGAGCTTAATTACACTACCTGAAAAAGAGTAACATTTTCATGTGTGATGTAAATACTAATGAGTGTGAATTTTTAAATCTTCAAAATTAGTAACAATTAGCATAATGCTTCCCAGATGGGGGGGCATTTTCACAGATGAATTTCATGTGATACTCATAAACCCCTGAAAGAAGGTGTTAATTTACTTTCATTTCTTTCTGGGAGATTAAGTACGCCCAGGAAGGTTTGCTCATGATCCTTGAGTTAATAGGTAGAGCCAGAGTCTAAACCAAGCCAAATATCATACAGATTTTACAATGATATTCAAACTTCTCTATAGTATTGTGTTATTCCACTCTTGACAGAGACATTATTATTCATTGACAGCTTAATAAAAGGATTTATGTTATGATAATTCAATAAGAAACAGATACTTTAAACAGATCTGGAAAGTAGTATCTACTTTGGTGGAAGCCGCTGTTGCTTATAACAACATATAATGGCTAGATCCATAACATTTTGAATGATATATGGTCAGAGCAGCCATAATAGCGAATTCATCAGGCTTTGCAATGAAATCAGTCCTTGAATTGATATAATTTCTGTTTTGATAATTTCACTAACTTGTATGAACCACCAGCAGGAAATTGCTAGGAAAGTAGTGCTATCTAGTGGTAATATCACATACCTGCAATAAATTGCAAATAAAATATACAGAATTTATTCAGCCATAAAAAGGAATGAAATACTGATAAGTGCTACATCATGGATGCATCTTGAAAATGTTGTGGTAAGTGAAAGAACCCAGACACTAAAGGCAACATACTGTATGATTGCATTTATATGAAATATCCGGAATAGGTAAATCCATAGAGACAGAAAACAGATGAGTGCCTGCCTGGGGCTAGGGGAAAGGAAGAATGGGCAGTAATCCCACAGCAGGCAGAGGGTTTTCCTTTGGGGTGATGAAAATGTTTTGGAACTAGATAGTTGATGCATAAGGTGGTGAGTGTACTAAATGTCACTGAATTGCTTGCTTTAAAATGGTTAATTTTGGGGCACCTGGGTGGCTCAGATGTTAAGCGTCTCCCTTCAGCTCAGGTCATGGTCCCAGGGTCCTGGGATTGAGCCCCACATCTGGCTCCCTGCTCCACAGGAAGCCTGCTTCTCCCTCTCCCACTCCCCCTGCTTGTGTTCCCTCTCTCGCTGTGTCTCTCTCTGTCAAATAAATAAATAAAATCTTAAAAAAAAATAAAATGGTTAATTTTGTTATGTGAATTTCACTTCATTAAGATGTATTTTTAGTAAAATACATGTATGAAACATATTAATTTGTAATAGCTGTATTTACACAAAACTTATAATAAACCATATTTGTTCTGTCATTTGTGGACTGAGGCAATGCTCCAGGTGTTATGAGAATGTGAAGGTGTGTAACCCAGTTTCTGTCCTTAAAAGTTGCAATTTAGTGGTGAAGCGTCGTACATGCAAATAACAATAGTAGAATGTGGACTGTGATAAGTGGCACAAGGGAGAGGAAAGAAGATTGCTCTAGTCAACGGGAGGTGAGAAGGGCACAACACTTCGGGGGGGCGGGTGAGGCAGGGCGCCATGCAGCAAAGACCCCTGGGAAAGTTTCCAGAGCTGGAGCTTGATGGAAACCAACACACAGGTGTGGAGAACCTCAGTTTTAATTTAAACATGCTGCCATGAAACCCAGCAAATGCAGCAGCGCGCATCTCGCTGATGCCTGTTCTAGCAGTGAGATCCAGGCACTAATATCCCGAAAGGCAGCACTCACCTAGAGGGCACAAGGCCATCGGCTGGAAGTGAACTCCCACTACACCACATTGCTGAGAGGTGGAGGGGCAAACTGTGGAGTCCTGGCCAGCCAGAGCTGGGGCAAGTGACGGTGAAGGGCGGTGGCTTGGGGGAGTTCCACCTGGTGGATTCAGAGCCCAGATGTGGGCAGGCCAACTTAGAGAATTAGATCACAAGTGAGGGAGCAGAGCCCAGGCTTGGATGTCAGCACACAATAGTCATTCCTTCTTCCCACCTAGTATTTTTTCTGCCTTGCTGCCTTTGGGTGGTCATCTCATTTATTCCCCATTATTCATCACGCAGCAAATATTTACTGAGGGCCAGAAACTGTCCAAACCTTGGAAATATAAAATAAAAATAAAAGACAATATTCTTGCTCACAAAGGGCTCAAGTCTTTGAAGAACTAATCTGTTAACAACGATCATATGGTCACATGATTTTCTTTAGTGACAATATATACAGGGGTGCTCAGGGTAAGGAATCCCTAAGTCTGATTAGGAGAAAGAAAAGGACCAGTGTTCCCAGTCTTATTAAATCCAACACCCCTTCCTAATAAGAAATAAACTATAATGCACTTTTGGCCATCCTGAAATAAAATTCTTAGATGTAACTTACCTAACAGAATTTTAAAAGAATCAACCTGAATGCCCTATATAATACCCTAAAATTAATGCAAAGTAACAAAAAGACAGTAATTTATAATATAGAATGTTTCAACAAGTAAATAGTCATAATCACGTTCAAAGATAAAATAGCTTAAGCCTATGGTAGAATTGCCGCGGATGTGACAGCTAGAATACAGAATAGCACAGAATAATACAGGTATATAGTGTCGGTAACTTAAATGCACAGGAACACACAAAAACTTGAACAAGAGGGGCGCCTGGGTGGCTCAGTTGGTTAAGCATCTGCCTTCGGCTTAGGTCATGATCCCAGAGTCCTGGGATCGAGCCCCATATCAGGCTGTCTGCTCAGTGGGAGCCTGCTTCTCCCTCTCCCTGCTGCTTCCCCTGCTTGTACTCTCTCTCTCTCTGTCAAATAAATAAATAAAATCTTTTAAAAAAAAAAACTTGCACAAGAATGTCTATGGCGGCATTATCCACCATAATGGAAAAGTGAAGAGAACCCAAATGTTTATCGTATAATATATAGATCAACAAAAGGTGGTACATCCATACAATGGAATATTATTCAGCAACAACAACAAAATGAAATACTATGTCATATCATGGCACAACATGGACAAATCCTGAAAACAGTATGTTATGTGAAAGCCAGTCACAGGACCACATGTTGTGTGATTCCATTTATACGAAATGTCCAGAACAGGCAGCTCCACAGAGACAGAAAGTAAACTAGCAGTTACCTAGAGCTTAGGAGAGGGGTCGGAGACAAATGGCGAGTGACTGTTGATAGTATGGGTTTTTGAGGGGGCGTGATGAAAATGTTCTAAAATTGACTGTAATAATGGTCACACAACTCTGTGATTATACTAAAAGCCATTGAATCGCACACTTTCTTTATTTATATATACTTATTTATTTAAGTAATCTCTACCACTGACATGGGGCTCGAACTCATGACTCCAAGATCATGGGTTGAATGTTCTTCCAACTGAGCCAGGCAGGCACCCATTGAATTGCACACTTTAAATGGGCAAACTGTATGGTTGGTAAATTATGTCTCAATAAAGCTCTTTTTATTTTAAGATTTTTTTAAAGATTTTATTTATTTATTTGACACAGAGAGAGAGCATGCAGAAGCAGGAGGAGCGGGAGAGGGAGAAGCAGGCTCCCCACCAAGTAGGGAGTCTGATGTGGGACTCAATCCCGGGACCCTGGGATCATGACCTGAGCCAAAAGCAGATGCTTAACGACTGAGCCACCCAGGCACCCTCAATAAAGCTGTTTTTATTTTTAAATTTTTTTAAAGATTTTATTTATTTATTTGAGAGAAAGAGTGAGTGAGTGAGTGAGTGAGAGAGAGCTCATGAGCAGGGGAAAAGGGAGAAGCAGGCTCCCCACTGAGCAGGGAGCCCAATATGGGACTGGATCCAAGGACCCTGAGATCACGACCTGAGCCGAAGGCAGCTGCTCAACCGACTGAGCCACCCAGGTGCCCCCAGTAAAGCTGTTTTTAAAAAGCAATTTACCGGGCACCTGGGTGGCGCAGTCATTAAGCGTCTGCCTTTGGCTCAGGTCATGATCTCAGGGTCCTGGGATCGAGCCCCACATCGGGCTCTCTGCTCAGCAGGAAGCCTGCTTCTCCTTCTCCCACTCCCCCTGCTTGTGTTCCTTCTCTCGCTGTGCCTCTCTCTGTCAAATAAATAAATAAAATCTTAAAAAAAAAAAAGAAGCAATTTACGGGGCACCTGGGTGGCTCAGTCAGTTAAGCTTCTGCAGTTGGCTCAGGTCATGACCCCTCTGCCCCTCCCCCCAACTTGTGCATTTCACTCTCAAATAAATAAATAAAATCTTAACACACACACACACACACTTCAAGCTATAACAGCTCCTGATAGATATCCTCTGCTAAAGTTAGAGGTGGTAATATCCTAGTATAAATTAAGAACAGTGTAAGTCTTGATTCATGATCTTACTCAATAAGGTATCTTTCTTGATGCCTAACATTAAATGTAACTGAAAACAAATAGAAATAACACCACTGTTAATCCAAGACTGTTGACAATGAGCCAGGTGACCGAGGCCAACCTCATTAGTGATGTCATGTTGATAAAATGTCATGTTGATATAATGTGATATAATGTGATAAGAATAGCACTTTACCTCTGTGGTCTTCCCCAAATCCATCACCCTAGCTCGATCATGGGAAAACACCAGACAAATCCCAACCAAAGGACATTGTACATAATGCTTGTCCAGTACTTAAAACTGTCAAGGTCATCAAAAACAAGGCATCTGTCCCAACCAAGAAGAGCCTAAGGAGACATGATAACAAACTGTAAGGTAGTATCCTGGATGGGATCCTGGAACAGAAAAAGAACATTAAGTAAAACTATCAACTCTGAATAAAGTATTAGTTAATAATATTGGTTCATTATTGTAACAAATATATCCTGCTAATGTAAGATGTTAACAGAGAGAAAACCAGTACACTATATTTGGGAGCCCTGTCCTATCTTCCCATTTTATTTTCTCTAAATCTAAAGCTGTTCTAGGGCGCCTGGGTGGCTCAATCAGTTAAGCGTCTGCCTTCAGCTCAGGTCATGATCCCAGGGTCCTGGGATAGAGTCCCGCATCGGGCTCCCTGCTCTGCGGGAAGCCTGCTTCTCCCTCTCCCTCTGCTTGTGTTCCCTCTCTCGCTGTGTCTCTCTCTGACAAATAAATAAATAAAATCTTAAAAAAAAAGAAAAATTGAATGATGTGTATTTTTATAATAAAATCTTGTGGGTAGAAATCAAATGTCTAGGCAAAATACTTGTCAAATTCCTTGCATTGTCACGGGCACTTAGAAGGCTCTTGGGAAATACCTTTTGGCTGAATGGATGGAGAAGGAATATTGAACAAATAACAAAAATTACCAGGGAGCCCAAAAAAGCTGAGGAAAGTCTAACTGGAGGAAGGACTCACTTGTGCAAGATTTACTGAGGACTTACTCTGTGCCTGACCCAGTGCTGAACCCTAGAGTCATTAAGATTCTAGCAAGATTAGGACTTTTTGGTGTTTCATGGCTGAGGTGTGGAGAGAAATGGTGGCAACACGTATTTTGCCTTTATACAGTCCTCTATCCTTTGCTTACTCTTCTCTAATGAGGAAAATGAATTCTCTCCTAAACATCCAAAGACCCAAAAGCTGAAGATAATGTCCCCACAAGAGGACAGAGTGAGTGAGCCAGAAGGGGAAGGGGCCGGGGGCGGGGGGGGGGGGGGGGGGGGAGGGGGGGGGGAGAACCGGGCGGGGGGGGGGGCGGGGCAAACATCCTGAGGGTATTGGCCACTTCCCCTCACCCCCCTGAGCAGCTGTACACACCTTCACAGTCGTCATTTCCAAGCTGGCATTCTAAACCTTCTTTGAGCTCCAAAGGATGGAGTAAAAGAGGGTAAATTATGTCCCCTCAAACTTCAAAGCAGCAAAATGTTAAGGAAATTCAGACTACTTGGGTGATTCACTCACAGTGCCAGGGTCCTGCCACCATCTGTTTTCAATCAGGAGCGACGCCAAGTGCTCCGTATTCTTCAATAAATATGTGAACCAGCTGCCAAGATGAACTTTTGCTAATAGCATATTTTTAAAGCATAAGCTTTCAAATTCGATGTGTAGCAGAAGTATAAAGATTTTTTTAAATTTTATTTTATTATGTTATGTTAATCACCATACATTACATCATTAGTTTTTGATGTAGTGTTCCATGATTCATTGTTTGCGTATTTGCAGCAATGTGGATGGAACTAGAGGGTATTATGCTAAGCGAAATAATTTTTTTTTTTAAAGGCTAGGAAGCCTTTTCCAGTAGGATGGAATGTCAAGGTCAATTATATGCTTATTCTGTTTCTTCACTAAAACAGAAAAGTTTGTCTTCTGTAATCACGCCAGTTGACTTTTTTAGTCAATGTGTGTTATTAATCACCAGCATAACCCCAATTTGATTTAAGCAGCAAAATGTGGTGTAGTCCTATGATTAGAATGTTCTTTATAGTCTCTACCTTTGATTGAATAAAATACTAACTTGAAACGTTTTTGAAAGAAGTGGTCTCTGTCTTATACCCCATTCTCTGTATCAGTACCTTCAGGAAAGTATAACTGGAAATAAAGAAATGGAGGGGAGAGAGAAGAAACAAACAAAAAAGCTAGTGAGACAGAGAGAGAGGGAGGAGGGAGGGAGGGAGGAAGGGAGAGAAATTTCTGGAAGCAGAATATGTGCCTCAAAAGTCTTAACAAATGCCTCTACTTAGCAGGAAGGGGAGGGGTTCTAAAGAACAATGAGGCTTGGCTTCAGTGATGTAATTGGTTCATTGTCAAAAATCATTTGCGATTTTGAATCCCCTTTGTTAACTCTTGAATGAAGTGCAACAAGGAAGCTTTAGGAGATCATAATTGCATGAAATGCAACAATTAAGGAAAGCTGACTTTGAATAAAGTTTTTAATATAATGTAAATGTTTATTAATGATAAGATATGATAGCACTCTATAAACTCACACTGTAAGTCCAGGAAACAGCTATGTCAACCTAGATGTAGATACATGTATGTGTCTTTGCTGTGAAATGATTTCATATAGCTTAAGCTTTCAAAATGATGGAACTTATGCTTTCAGAATAATACAGCATACATTTACAGACTAAAAACAAAAAGTAGGCTCTATTTTCTTGTTATTTTCACTTCATTATCACCTCACCTCAGTGAGAAAAAAAAAACAACACATGTCTCTAGTTCTAGATAAATTAAAAGACCCTGGGGAGAAAAATTTTAGCAATTTCATAGTAAGAGTTGAAGACAATATGTTTTTTGTTCATTTGTTTTGTTTCTTAAATTCCATATTGGAGTGAAATCATATGGCATTTGTCTTTTTCTGACTGATTTATTTTGCTTTGTACTATACTCTTCAGTGCCATCCATGTTGTTACAATTGGCAAGATTTCATCTTTTTTATGGCTGAATAATATTCTATTGTATATATATATATATATATATATATATAATACATCTTTTTTATCCATTCATCTATTGATGGACACTTGGGCTGCTTCCATAATTTGGCCATTGTAAATAACACTGCAATAAACATAGGGGGCATGTATCCTTTCGAATTAGTGTTTTCATATTCTTTGGGTAAATACCCAGTAGTGGAATTACTGGATCATATGGTAGTTCTATTTTTAATTTTTTGAGGAACCTCCATACTGTCTTCCACAGTGGCTTACTTATTTAAAAAAAAGAAATGAATTTCAATTACTTTTATGTTTAAATTTGGAGAAGATGGAAAAATACCTCTCAATCTTTGGATTGTGCCAACCCAGAGATGAGCTTTGGGACTAAACTCAGCGCCTGGCTCACGAGAAGCGATTAATAAATACTTGTTGAATTTAATAGTCCTTTTGTGGAATGGTGATTAACAAACAGGAATTCGCCTAACTTCTGTCATGCGAACCTTTACAAACATGCTCTTTGTTAGAAAACTGAGTTTTTGGTCATCATTTTTCTTTCTGTTGTTGTTGGAGAAAATTTGGAGGATCCCTGGGTGACTGCATGATTGCAGGAGGTGATTGCTGTTTTCCCACAGCCGAAAATAATTAGACCACAACACTGCCTCTGCGATTCAGGACAACGGTCTTTTTGGGGAAAAAATGGAATCTTTAAGTTTCCACACAACTTGTCCCTAAAATTTCCAGGGTGTTTGCAGAGGGCTTAGAACATGCCAAACGTCTGAGTCATCAGAGACAATAGCAGCGCTAAGGGCAGGCGGACCTTGTGGAGGTGTCTTTTGTCGCTGCGGTAGCTGGAGAGAGTGTACCGGCTCGTCCAAGGTGAACTTTGATCTGAAGCCGAGTAACTGCCCAGCTAAGAGATTCCTTCTCCCTTGCACACTAAACTGAGGACATTCCCTTCTGAGGCCAAAGGAGGTATTAGAAAAGTGTGGGAGTGGAACAGAAGGTGAAAACTGGAGTACCCAAGTGTGCTGGCAAAGTCTGTTTCCACATCGTGCGGGGGACACGTTTGTGTACTGTTTGCCACAGCGCTGGTCATCACGCAGAAGCCACGGTTCACTGAGGTGGTGCCATCTTTTTGAACATTGAGACAGCAGTTGGGTGTGTTTAATCAGCAGTTGGCCATCCAACAATGCTGCTTTCCGGCAATTGTAACCCAACCAAACGGGAGTTCACCCGCCCAACGTGCAGCAGGCCAATAAAAACAGACACTGAGCTTTTGCGGTGAAGAAAGATAGGCTATTTATTGGTGTGGCGCCACTCAGGAGAACAAAGGGAACACAAAAGTACCGAACTCCTCAATGGCTCGCCAGTGGGGGTTTTCAAGGGTAAAATTTGGGGCAGGGGTCTCCTGAGCAGGTGGCCCTGTTGATGGGAGGCCCACGAGGTCATGTGAGCAGATGTTACTTATAACTTCTGATGCCACTTAGTCTGGTTTCCTGGAGGCCTGTTCCATCTCAAAATGCTTGGAATTTGAACAGTATCTTTATTTTACATCTGGTGATTATATCCTTAGGGTAGTGCTGATTAACTGCTTGTCTTATAGATTCCTTTGAATGGTAAGCAGACATTCCTCTCCCTTGAGCCTAGACCTGTGTGTTCCTTGGCCTGTACGGCCTCTAGTCTTAGTTTTTCTGTGTGAACTGACAAGATGGACACTGTGTTCACAATTGGGTGTGACCTGCCAGAGAATCAGGAAGGTTTGCGCAAAGTGTGCAAATCATTTTTAATGCTTGTAGCAATATAACCATTAGTACAGTGATTCTCAAATTTTAAGCATTTAAGGGTCATCTGAGGAGATTTTTCAAAATGCATTCTGGGGGTGCCTGGGTGGCTCAGTCAGTTAAGTGTCCTGTTCAGGGAGCTCCGTCTCCCTCTGCCTGCCACTCCCCTTGCTTTTGTTCTCTCTCTCCGTCAAATGAATAAATAAGATCTTTAAAAATGCATTCTTGGGGGCGTCTGGGTGGCTCAGTCGGTTAAGCATCTGTCTTCAGCTCAGGTTGTGATCTCCTGGTCCTGGGATCCAGCGGAGTTGGGCTTCCTGCTCAGTGGGGAGTCTGCTTCTCCCTCTCCCTCTCCCCCTCCCCCCATGCTTGCTCTCTCTCTCTCTCTCTCAAATAAATAAATAAAATCTTAAAAAAAAGCATTCTGGGACCTCACTCCCAGACATTTGGATTTAGAAGGTCTTGGGAGCGGTCCCCAAACAGGCCTTTAAGCAAACTCTCCAGGTTATTCTGAGTCCTATTGGCTTATACCACACTTTAAGATACTCTGTATTATACGCATCTTCTTTAGTAAAAGCTATCTGACATCTGAGATGCTACTATAACTTAAGCAGTTGCGCTGGGTTAAGTTCTGAGAACAAAGAATTTGATTTACAAAAGGAAAACTATCTTTGGCCTACATCATTTCTAGGGACCAAAAAAAAAAAAAGAACAGGAGTAAACATAATTCAATAAAAAAATTTTTTTAAACTATTTTTAAGGATGGGAATACATTTAGAAGACAAGGTCTTTATAACATAAATTGTAATCATGACAAAATGATAGGTCATTTAAAAAATTAATTAGCTATTGAAAAGAGGTTTACTCACTGAAACTAAAAATTGCATCACCACTCAAAAATTTAAATCTAATGAGAAATACTAAAAATCAAATACCATAATTTCTATATACCTCTCTCCCAAAACTTATAATGGAAAGATTAGTTAAAAAAAAAGAAATCACTTGGGCGCCTGGGTGGCTCAGTCGGTTAAGTGACTGCCTTCGGCTCAGGTCATGATCCTGGAGTCCCGGGATCGAGTACCGCATCGGGCTCCCTGCTCAGCGGGGGGTCTGCTTCTCCCTCTGACCCTCTTCCCTCTCGTGCTCTCTGTCTCTTGTTCTCTCTCGCAAATAAATAAATAAAATCTTTAAAAAAAAAAAAGAAATCACATCAAGATGAACTGATTTTTATGAAAAATATAAATATTCAAAAGTAACATTAGAGCTAAGAAATCCAAGTTATTGAATAAAATAGTAAATATCTATTTCAATTCATAAGAGAGAAAATTGACACAGAAATCAATAATCATTCCATTTTTCAAAAATAATTTTGGCATGGGTCTTCGCATTGACAGGTCAGTATTTTGTAGAGTCAAGTATTTTTTCTTGGACAAGGTGAAATACATAGTTTAACCACATAGAAGTTTAGTCAACACATTTTTTTGTTTGTTGTTTGTTTTTCTTTAAGATTTTATTTATTTATTTGTCAGAAAGAGAGAGCACAGGCAGGGGGAGCGGCAGAGGGAGAGGGAGAAGCAGGCTCCCCACTGAGCAGGGAGCCCGATGCGCGGCTCGATCCCAGGACCCTGGGATCATGACCTGAGCTGAAGGCAGATACTTAACCGACTGAGCCACCGAGGCACCCCTGTTGTTTCTTTTATAAGTACTCTAGAACGTACAGGTCTGGCATCACTTTTGGTGGAGAACGTGTTGGAAGTCTGAAGAAGGAAAAAAGAGAGAAGGCCAAACGGAAGAATGTTAATATTAACTGAACAACAAGGAAGGAAGGCACCTGAGCCAGGACCTCAGACCAGCCAATGTGAAATTGTGAAGAAATTTCAATGATATGAACTGTAAGAGGGAGAGTTGCACGGTCAGGCCTTTACCTTTATACACAGTCCCTTTTGGAGAATGGAAGCAAACATCTGGATCATTCGGACCCAAAGAAACCTTGAGTTTCCCCAAAAGGCCGTTTCAGGATTCTTGATTATTGGCACGAGATCAGGGATGTGTTCCTTTACCTCTTCTCTTTGAGCCTTGGTCTTTTCTCCTGGTAAATGAAGGTAGGAACTCCCACCTCCTTCACTGTCTGGGTGGGTTCAAGGAGGGTGCAGGAGCATCAAGCACACGGAAGGCTTCATCTGTCAGCGCTGTCATTGTTAGGAGCTCTTTTCCACGTAAACACCTTTTATTCCCATGTGATAGCTTTGTAAAGGGCAGTCCCAGTGCCCCGCGCTCCGAATCACAGAAGCTCAGGTTTGGAGGGTGTTAAAGATCATCTCTGCTCCAAGTCCGCCCTCTTCATTTGGAGCCAGGTCAGAACCTTGCAAGAGTTTAAGGGAGTTCAAAGAAGGCTCATGATCTGGCACCTTTCTGAGGGATATTTTTAAACAGTTGCTTAGCATTTACTTAGGAATTTTTAAATTAGAATGACAGTGGAAAGCCTAAATTCCCCTTCTCATACTTGGTAACCTTGCTTTGGGCAAGGCCTTTAGCATAGTTTTGCAATTTACCATTTGAGTGATCAAAGTTCACTTCTCCTGCGTTGAAAGGCAAGACTTAGTGCATCCACTAAAGCTCTTTTGCAGCACTGAATCAATGAGTACAGGCTGACATTGGAACATGAGTAGTAATTAATCAGTAATTAACATTATATAATAAGTTTATAAGTCTCTAGATCTTAGAGTTTGCATGCCAGCGTATTTAGAATTTGCTCGGCATCCCAAAACTAGGCAGTTTGGTGTTTCCTTTTTAAAAGCAATCTAAATGCCATCTACCATTTCAAAAAGGTTAATTTCTTATATCCAAGTGAGGCTACTTCTTGGTAGCCATCTTTCACAATGGCCACCAAGACAGATTATGCCACAGATGAAATGGCCCTTAGGGATCTCTGAGAACAAGCTTTATAATGGACAGAGATCCTTACAGCCTGATTGTGCCCACACAAGACCTCATGCTTAATTCACCATCATCACTGTGACTGCCAAAACAACGGAGGTCGGACTTGGACCGTAGACACAGGCTAAAGGACAGGAAGAATTGTGTAATCCACTAAATGTTCAGGGCAGAGCCAACAAAACTCAATTGTTCTGGACAACCAAACAGTTTTTGCCAAAGTTGCTGTAAGTTGTGTGGGTAGGATCTACAGATAATTGCCTCCTTTCTCCATTCCGTTTTGCCTGGCTAAACATGGCACAAATAACTACTTG